>NC_073691.1:15145663-15330879 GCF_029784155.1 Uranotaenia lowii | reverse complement strand
TGACAATGAAATTGACAAAATTGACAAAATTGACAAAATTGACAAAATTGACAAAATTGACAAAATTGACAAAATTGACAAAATTGACAAAATTGACAAAATTGACAAAATTGACAAAATTGACAAAATTGACAAAATTGACAAAATTGACAAAATTGACAAAATTGACAAAATTGACAAAATTGACAAAATTGACAAAATTGACAAAATTGACAAAATTGACAAAATTGACAAAATTGACAAAATTGACAAATTGACAAATTGACAAAATTGACAAAATTGACAAAATTGACAAAATTGACATAATTGACAAAATTGACAAAATTGACAAAATTGACAAAATTGACAAAATTGACAAAATTGACAAAATTGACAAAATTGACAAAATTGACAAAATTGACAAAATTGACAAAATTGACAAAATTTGACACAATTGACAAAATTGACAAAATTGACAAAATTGACAAAATTGACAAAATTGACAAAATTGACAAAATTGACAAAATTGACAAAAATGACAAAATTGACAAAATTGACAAAATTTAAAAATTGATAAATTTGAAAAATTGACAAAAATGACAAAATTGACAAAATTGACCAAATTGACAAAATTGACAAAATTGACAAAATTGACAAAATTGACAAAATTGACAAAATTGACAAAATTGACAAAATTGACAAAATGACAAAATTGACAAAATTGACAAAATTGACAAAATTGACAAAATTGACAAAATTGACAAAATTGACAAAATTGACAAAATTGACAAAATTGACAAAATTGACAAAATTGACAAAATTGACAAAATTGACAAAATTGACAAAATTGACAAAATTGACAAATTGACAAATTGACAAAATTGACAAAATTGACAAAATTGACAAAATTGACAAAATTCGACAAAATTGACAAAATTGACAAATTGACAAAATTGACAAAATTGACAAAATTGACAAAATTGACAAAATTGACAAAATTGACAAAATTGACAAATTGACAAAATTGACAAAATTGACAAAATTGACAAAATTGACAAAATTGACAAAATTGACAAAATTGACAAAATTGACAAAATTGACAAAATTGACAAAATTGACAAAATTGACAAAATTGACAAAATTGACAAAATTGACAAAATTGACAAAATTGACAAAATTGACAAAATTGACCAAATTGACAAAATTGACCAAATTGACAAAATTGACAAAATTGACAAAATTGACAAAATTGACAAAATTGACAAAATTGACAAAATTGACAAAATTGACAAAATTGACAAAATTGACAAAATTGACAAAATTGACAAAATTGACAAAATTGACAAAATTGACAAAATTGACAAAATTGACAAAATTGACAAAATTGACAAAATTGACAAAATTCACAAAATTGACAAAATTGACAAAATTGACAAAATTTACAAAATTTACAAAATTTACAAAATTTACAAAATTTACAAAATTGACAAAATTGACTAAATTGACAAAATTGACAAAATTGACAAATTTGACAAAATTGACAAAATTGACAAAATTGACAAAATTGACAAAATTGACAAAATTGACAAAATTGACAAAATTGACAAAATTGACAAAATTGTCAAAATTGACAAAATTGACAAAATTGACAAAATTGACAAAATTGACAAAATTGACAAATTGACAATTTTTTTGTCATTTTTGTCATTTTTGTCATTTTTGTCATTTTTGTCATTTTTGTCATATTTGTCCTTTTTGTCATTTTTGTCATTTTTGTCATTTCAGTCATTTTTGTCATTTTTGTCATTTTTGTCATTTTTGTCATTTTTGTCATTTTTGTCATTTTTGTCATTTTGTCATTTTTGTCATTTTTGTCATTTTTGTCATTTTTGTCATTTTTGTCATTTTTGTCATTTTTGTCATTTTTGTCATTTTTGTCATTTTTGTCATTTTGTCATTTTTGTCATTTTTGTCATTTTTGTCATTTTTGTCATTTTTGTCATTTTTGTCATTTTTGTCATTTTTGTCATTTTTGTCATTTTTGTCATTTTTGTCATTTTTGTCATTTTTGTCATTTTTGTCATTTTTGTCATTTTTGTCATTTTTGTCATTTTTGTCATTTTTGTCATTTTTGTCATTTTGTCATTTTTGTCATTTTTGTCATTTTTGTCATTTTTGTCATTTTTGTCATTTTTGTCATTTTTGTCATTTTTGTCATTTTTGTCATTTTTGTCATTTTTGTCATTTTTGTCATTTTTGTCATTTTTGTCATTTTTGTCATTTTGTCATTTTTGTCATTTTTGTCATTTTTGTCATTTTTGTCATTTTTGTCATTTTTGTCATTTTTGTCATTTTTGTCATTTTTGTCATTTTTGTCATTTTTGTCATTTTTGTCATTTTTGTCATTTTTGTCATTTTTGTCATTTTTGTCATTTTTGTCATTTTTGTCATTTTTGTCATTTTTGTCATTTTTGTCATTTTTGTCATTTTTGTCATTTTTGTCATTTTTGTCATTTTTGTCATTTTTGTCATTTTTGTCATTTTTGTCATTTTTGTCATTTTTTGTCATTTTTGTCATTTTTGTCATTTTTGTCATTTTTGTCATTTTGTCATTTTTGTCATTTTTGTCATTTTTGTCATTTTTGTCATTTTTGTCATTTTTGTCATTTTTGTCATTTTTGTCATTTTTGTCATTTTTGTCATTTTGTCATTTTTGTCATTTTTGTCATTTTTGTCATTTTTGTCATTTTTGTCATTTTTGTCATTTTTGTCATTTTTGTCATTTTGTCATTTTTGTCATTTTTGTCATTTTTGTCATTTTTGTCATTTTTGTCATTTTTGTCATTTTTGTCATTTTGTCATTTTTGTCATTTTTGTCATTTTTGTCATTTTTGTCATTTTTGTCATTTTTGTCATTTTTGTCATTTTTGTCATTTTTGTCATTTTTGTCATTTTTGTCATTTTTGTCATTTTTGTCATTTTGTCATTTTTGTCATTTTTGTCATTTTGTCATTTTGTCATTTTTGTCATTTTTGTCATTTTTGTCATTTTTGTCATTTTTGTCATTTTTGTCATTTTTGTCATTTTTGTCATTTTTGTCATTTTTGTCATTTTTGTCATTTTTGTCATTTTTGTCATTTTTGTCATTTTTGTCATTTTTGTCATTTTTGTCATTTTTGTCATTTTTGTCATTTTTGTCATTTTTGTCATTTTTGTCATTTTTGTCATTTTTGTCATTTTTGTCATTTTTGTCATTTTTGTCATTTTTGTCATTTTTGTCATTTTTGTCATTTTTGTCATTTTTGTCATTTTTGTCATTTTTGTCATTTTTGTCATTTTTGTCATTTTTGTCATTTTTGTCATTTTTGTCATTTTTGTCATTTTTGTCATTTTTGTCATTTTTGTCATTTTTGTCATTTTTGTCATTTTTGTCATTTTTGTCATTTTTGTCATTTTTGTCATTTTTGTCATTTTTGTCATTTTTGTCATTTTTGTCATTTTTGTCATTTTTGTCATTTTTGTCATTTTTGTCATTTTTGTCATTTTTGTCATTTTTGTCATTTTTGTCATTTTTGTCATTTTTGTCATTTTTGTCATTTTTGTCATTTTTGTCATTTTTGTCATTTTTGTCATTTTTGTCATTTTTGTCATTTTTGTCATTTTTGTCATTTTTGTCATTTTTGTCATTTTTGTCATTTTTGTCATTTTTGTCATTTTTGTCATTTTTGTCATTTTTGTCATTTTTGTCATTTTTGTCATTTTTGTCATTTTTGTCATTTTTGTCATTTTTGTCATTTTTGTCATTTTTGTCATTTTTGTCATTTTTGTCATTTTTGTCATTTTTGTCATTTTTGTCATTTTTGTCATTTTTGTCATTTTTGTCATTTTTGTCATTTTTGTCATTTTTGTCATTTTTGTCATTTTTGTCATTTTTGTCATTTTTGTCATTTTTGTCATTTTTGTCATTTTTGTCATTTTTGTCATTTTTGTCATTTTTGTCATTTTTGTCATTTTTGTCATTTTTGTCATTTTTGTCATTTTTGTCATTTTTGTCATTTTTGTCATTTTTGTCATTTTTGTCATTTTTGTCATTTTTGTCATTTTTGTCATTTTTGTCATTTTTGTCATTTTTGTCATTTTTGTCATTTTTGTCATTTTTGTCATTTTTGTCATTTTTGTCATTTTTGTCATTTTTGTCATTTTTGTCATTTTTGTCATTTTTGTCATTTTTGTCATTTTTGTCATTTTTGTCATTTTTGTCATTTTTGTCATTTTTGTCATTTTTGTCATTTTTGTCATTTTTGTCATTTTTGTCATTTTTGTCATTTTTGTCATTTTTGTCATTTTTGTCATTTTTGTCATTTTTGTCATTTTTGTCATTTTTGTCATTTTTGTCATTTTTGTCATTTTTGTCATTTTTGTCATTTTTGTCATTTTTGTCATTTTTGTAATTTTTGTAATTTTTGTCATTTTTGTCATTTTTGTCATTTTTGTCATTTTTGTAATTTTTGTAATTATTATCATTTTTGTCACTTTTGTCATTTTTGTCATTTTTGTCATTTTTGTCATTTTTGTCATTTTTGTCATTTTTGTCATTTTTGTCATTTTTGTCATTTTTGTCATTTTTGTCATTTTTGTCATTTTTGTCATTTTTGTCATTTTTGTCATTTTTGTCATTTTTGTCATTTTTGTCATTTTTGTCATTTTTGTCATTTTTGTCATTTTTGTCATTTTTGTCATTTTTGTCATTTTTGTCATTTTTGTCATTTTTGTCATTTTTGTCATTTTTGTCATTTTTGTCATTTTTGTCATTTTTGTCATTTTTGTCATTTTTGTCATTTTTGTCATTTTTGTCATTTTTGTCATTTTTGTCATTTTTGTCATTTTTGTCATTTTTGTCATTTTTGTCATTTTTGTCATTTTTGTCATTTTTGTCATTTTTGTCATTTTTGTCATTTTTGTCATTTTTGTCATTTTTGTCATTTTTGTCATTTTTGTCATTTTTGTCATTTTTGTCATTTTTGTCATTTTTGTCATTTTGTCATTTTTGTCATTTTTGTCATTTTTGTCATTTTTGTCATTTTTGTCATTTTTGTCATTTTTGTCATTTTTGTCATTTTTGTCATTTTTGTCATTTTTGTCATTTTTGTCATTTTTGTCATTTTTGTCATTTTTGTCATTTTTGTCATTTTTGTCATTTTTGTCATTTTTGTCATTTTTGTCATTTTGTCATTTTTGTCATTTTTGTCATTTTTGTCATTTTTGTCATTTTTGTCATTTTTGTCATTTTGTCATTTTTGTCATTTTTGTCATTTTTGTCATTTTTGTCATTTTTGTCATTTTTGTCATTTTTGTCATTTTTGTCATTTTTGTCATTTTTGTCATTTTTGTCATTTTTGTCATTTTTGTCATTTTTGTCATTTTTGTCATTTTTGTCATTTTTGTCATTTTTGTCATTTTTGTCATTTTTGTCATTTTTGTCATTTTTGTCATTTTTGTCATTTTTGTCATTTTTGTCATTTTTGTCATTTTTGTCATTTTTGTCATTTTGTCATTTTTGTCATTTTTGTCATTTTTGTCATTTTGTCATTTTGTCATTTTTGTCATTTTTGTCATTTTTGTCATTTTTGTCATTTTTGTCATTTTTGTCATTTTTGTCATTTTTGTCATTTTTGTCATTTTTGTCATTTTTGTCATTTTTGTCATTTTTGTCATTTTTGTCATTTTTGTCATTTTTGTCATTTTTGTCATTTTTGTCATTTTTGTCATTTTTGTCATTTTTGTCATTTTTGTCATTTTTGTCATTTTTGTCATTTTTGTCATTTTTGTCATTTTTGTCATTTTTGTCATTTTTGTCATTTTTGTCATTTTTGTCATTTTTGTCATTTTTGTCATTTTTGTCATTTTTGTCATTTTTGTCATTTTTGTCATTTTTGTCATTTTTGTCATTTTTGTCATTTTTGTCATTTTTGTCATTTTTGTCATTTTTGTCATTTTTGTCATTTTTGTCATTTTTGTCATTTTTGTCATTTTTGTCATTTTTGTCATTTTTGTCATTTTTGTCATTTTTGTCATTTTTGTCATTTTTGTCATTTTTGTCATTTTTGTCATTTTTGTCATTTTTGTCATTTTTGTCATTTTTGTCATTTTTGTCATTTTTGTCATTTTTGTCATTTTTGTCATTTTTGTCATTTTTGTCATTTTTGTCATTTTTGTCATTTTTGTCATTTTTGTCATTTTTGTCATTTTTGTCATTTTTGTCATTTTTGTCATTTTTGTCATTTTTGTCATTTTTGTCATTTTTGTCATTTTTGTCATTTTTGTCATTTTTGTCATTTTTGTCATTTTTGTCATTTTTGTCATTTTGTCATTTTTGTCATTTTTGTCATTTTTGTCATTTTTGTCATTTTTGTCATTTTTGTCATTTTTGTCATTTTTGTCATTTTTGTCATTTTTGTCATTTTTGTCATTTTTGTCATTTTTGTCATTTTTGTCATTTTTGTCATTTTTGTCATTTTTGTCATTTTTGTCATTTTTGTCATTTTTGTCATTTTTGTCATTTTTGTCATTTTTGTCATTTTTGTCATTTTTGTCATTTTTGTCATTTTTGTCATTTTTGTCATTTTTGTCATTTTTGCCTTTTTTGTCATTTTTATCATTTTTGTCATTTTTGTTTGTCATTTTTGTCATTTTTGTCAGCTAGTAGGTTATCTTTTTGGTTCGGTAGAAATGCGCCTATATTTATACTATATTTTCTGAGTGTAGCCGAATTAAACGCCTTTGCTTATGCAGTTCAATAGTGTTGAATGAAAAATGACTTGAGATTTACAACTTTGGAATTACATTTCTCTTAGTTAAAAATGCGTGACTTGTAAATAACGTGACGTTTGAAGTTTTGAAAAAAAATCTTAATATTCAACCAATTACTGCAATTCAACCGGAAACAGGCTGACAATCTTAAAGTGTCACAAATAACCAATCGATCTGTTCCGAGAACTCTCTCTCTCTCTCGATTGCTATCAACTTTTGCGTAATATGGCGCGTGATAATTTTTTCACAGGAACAAAACTTTTGAAAGCTTTTGTCAAGTACCCATCTACAATTTAGTTCCTTCCGATTGGAAAAAATACAGAAAATAAACGAGGCCCTTGAGAAATTATGTCAACAAACACACACAATCTAAGTCAGACGCCTCAAACATTGTGACTAAGGTTTTTTTGTTTCTGTTCGCGGTTAAGCTTCACTTCTCACGCCATTTCTACGTGCGTGCTTTAAGCCATTTTAGTCGCACGTCGCACGTCTCGTCGTGTGACCATCATGAGATAAATATTTATTTCCTTTTGTTTCCCCCCAAACGTGTACGTCTTAAATGTCAAACTCAAAAGATAATTAACTTAGGGGCTCGCGACATTTGAATCGAATGCCATGGTGGGAATTATGGACAATTCAGGTGGTTTTAACTTACCTCCCCGTGAAATCCGGGATTGTAGGCAGCTCCACCGGCCATAAAGAGCAGCGAATGTCCGCCCAGGATGAACAACATCGAAACGGCCTTAATCCCGTTGATACATCCCAAGCCATGATCGTCCTTGCTGTCCTGGACCAGCTTGCGCAAGTTTTCGACCACCGAAAACGACCGCAGCACATATCCGGCCGTAGTTTCTTTTCCACTTTTGGTTCCGTAAATCGTACTCAGATGATAAACGGTACTAACTAGGACCATCAGCACGAAAAATAGCATCACAGTCACATAAGTGATGTCCAGGGCAGATGGAGACCCGTGCTGTCTATTTCGATAGCATCCATTTGAAGGAATTCCAACTTCTTTCACACCGGTTGTCGACCGGACTATCCTGACCACATCCGGTTCAGAGCAAGCCGCCGGCACGCAGATGCCCCAATGAATCAAGACGGATGCGTTTACATCCGTTTGGGGATGTCGGAAGATGTCGGCCCGGACCCGATAGCCATCCAGCTGGACATCGGCCAGGCAGTACTGGGACAACACCTGAGCGGATCGATTTTCATTGATGGCCAGGCACTGATCAAAGTGTCCGAACTGGTAAACGCTCCCATACTCGATGCCGGAAGCTGATTTTGCTGAGGAGTCCAGCACTGAAAGATAAATAAAAGAAATAAAATCAATTTGTTAATAGATGTGATATAAAAAACTACATATAATGAGATCAATTCTGTAAATAGACAGTTCTTACAGATCTCTCAAGCAGAGCCGTAGAAAGAACTGACTCATGGGCTTCTATGATATTTTGCTCCAACAATATTTACATTAATTGAAAAAATAAAAAAAAATACTATTTTACTAATTAATATTTAACTTCTTTTAACCAAAATTCCTGAAACTATTTAACAAAAATCACGAAAAAAAAACCTTTTCATCAATATTTTTTCATCGAAACACATAACCAGATTTTGAATTGTATTTCAGGCTACCGAAAAATAGTTTCAGTTTATTTTTCTAAATCTAGTTTGAAAATTTCAATTCTGAGCGACAAAATTTTAAAATTATAATGATAATATTATAATTTTTTGTTTGATTTTCCAATAAACTGTGAATGAATCCAGACAAAATCAGGATGATTTTCAACAAAAATTTGGGCAACCGGGCCGGGACGAACCCAATTTTTTTTTATTAAATTATCGAGGAAGTCTGGGTAAAAACGGGTGATCAGGCCAGCTAAATTTTGTTTATTTTTTTTTTTTTTTTTTGAACATACAATAAATGTTTTTAAGAAGGCTTTTAACTTCGAAAAAAAGTGTGCCAAGAATTGGAATCATTTTCAGAACCCTCAATTATGAATCCATAATTATAATTCGGATGTTTTGTGATTTAGTGATTATTGTTTTCTTCAATTATGTATTTCTCACCCGACTTGAAAATCTAAAAAAAATTAAAAGTTCCGAATGATGAGTCTAAATTGCCATTTTGAAGCTTTGTTATGTTCGAATTTTGCATAAAAATAAAGTTCATGAATTTCAAATCTGAATATGAAAAAAAACTCAGAATAATTTCTAGGGATGAATCATCCACGAGGAAGGAAAAAAGAAAGAAAAAGATCAGAATGATTTCTAAGTTTATTTTTATATTCGGAAAAAATATTAACTAAATGTAAAAATGCGTATGAGTATCGAAAATCAAGAATCAAATTTTGAAGAAATGTAAAACCAAATTAAAACAACGATTTCAAACAAAGCTTTTCAATACCATTTTTAACCAAGATTTGAACCGAAAATCATGACAAGGAACCAGAATCTCAGAGATCAGTTAAAGCTTATTTGAAATAAAGTATTCAGAAATGAATTATTGACAGTAGTGAGAAAATTTTGTAAAACAGTAGCTGAATTCTCAACCTTATTTTCGAGGTTTTGACATCAGTTCTGAGTCAAGATTGTTATTTACTATCGAAGAACCCTACTCCATCATCAAAATTTGAATGAAAATAACACATTTTGAGTATAGAGTAGAATATCATACCTTGCTCGGTTTTGATCGAGAATAAACATCAATTTACTAGATTTTCAAGAAAAAAAAATTTAAATTTACAAAAGTTTTAACAATGTCCGAAATTTACCAAAATTTTAAACAATGACAAAAAATGTACAAATGTCCCAAACTTGACAAAATGCGATTTGCTGAGATTCGATCAATTTGCTGCTCGATTGCTTTTTTCCTACATGATACATCAGAATGGTAATTCAAGTAGTCCAGTTTGCTTATTTGAAAAAAAAATGGTCCGGCTTCGGGATTGAGCTCCAACCTTCGTGGTGACAATCGAACACGTTACCACAAAGCCACGCCTAGACGTTGTCCTAGCTGAAACTAAAACTCGAAATAGAGATATGATTTCGTAGCATACCTGCAGGTGCACCTGCCCAACCAGAGAGCACCTCAAAGCACTTTTCGTGACTTAGGAAATCCCTTTTAGAGTACTTTGGTGCCTTTTTGTGACTTAAGGGGGGGGGTAGGGTCTAACACTTTCAAAAAATCGTTTTTTTATTTTTTTATTTTCTTATTGTAAAACATTTCAAGAATGTTGTGTCAAATTTTCAAGTCAATCGAAGCAAAACTGTAGAAATTATAGGCCTTTATCTCCTCTTATCGAATACTGCAAGAATTCGGTGCCGATCTCGGCGATAATTTTGGCGATAATCTTGGCGATAATCTTGGCGTCAAAAGTAAAGAAGCCAGAATAAGACAGAGACTTAAAAAAAAAGAAGCCGAAGACAACGAAATTGCTGCAGGGAACGTACTTTATGGACCTGGAATCGACGATTCAGTGTGAGTTGAAAAATAAATTGTTTCTTTCATTTTTAGAGCAGAAACTTCAAACGCGTTTTTCTCGAAAGCACATTTTTAAAGTCAGTGGACATCGTCATTTGAAAACTACTTATCCGATTCTTTTCAAATTTGGAACATATTTTCTACATATAAAATACCAAACCCCAACGAATTTTTTTTACTTTAAGGACATTTTACAGATAAATAATGGCAGATTTTTTTTTCGTGAAAAATCGTAGTTTTTACTTCAAACAGCCACAAAAATTTCATAAATTTTTTTTTTAAGTTAAATGAAATCGTTGGAGTCCAGAAAAACATCTATTAAAAATATTTTGCTCTGATTTTTTGACTTCATGAAAATGGTGTTTTTTTTACCCGTTAGACCCTACTCCCCCCTAAGTCCCTTACAACGTACATCTAAAGCACTTTTGAAACTTTCAGGTTCATGAATGAGTACATATAGTTCACTCACGGGAATTGGGCAAAATAAGTCACCTACAACGTAGGTACATATCGATATTTTTTACAACCTTCAAGTTGATCAATGAGTATATACAATTGGGCAGTTGTTTCTCTATGTCAGCCAATATGTAACTTTCAAAGCTTTCTTCCAAGTGAATATGTGACTTTCGGTTGCCTGGGTGCAGTTAACGAAAATTACCGAGTTCGGTAATTATTTTACCGAATTTCTAACATGTGGAGATCGGTAATCTGTTCGGTAATTTTCCATGGCCGAAAAGTGACAGCTGACTTCATGGACCTTTTTCGGTAAATAATTACCGAAACTCGGTTGATCATATCTAAGATCATTTGTCGAAATGTTGACAGCTGTCAACGTTACAGCTTGTTATATTGCCAAACAACCGGTATTGTTGAATCGAATACCTGTAATTATTACCGAAAGACAGATCTTCGCCCATTCCAGCTTATGATGCACAGCGTATTGCGCAAAATGAATTGAATCTCGAGTCTCTCGCTCCTTCCTATCTTTCCACTGAAAAAAGAAGGAGTTCCAAACGATCATGAAAACAGTTCTCGTACCAAAACACACCCCCAAATATGGCTCTATTCGCAGGATCAGTTCCCGAGTCATGAAGACTTGTTTGAGGAACCCTCTCTCACCACCCAGTGAGAGGAAGTGGACCCAAACTTTAACAGGAACCTTCCCCGGCCTCAGAAACCTTCACCTGCCAAGTTTCACGAAAATCGGTTCAGTAGCTTTCGAGTCTATAGGAAACAGACAGACAAACAGACGGACAGAAATTCATAGATACAGAAAAAACTTCATGTGTTTGAAAAGCCTGTGTTGAAAAGTTCTTTCCTTTGTTTTGTTCCCACTTGCTTCGCGTGTCGGATTCATCAGACACTTGAACAAATACACTGATTCAATAGCAGTAAGGTGCACGAACATCACACAGTGAAAAATGATGAAGAAATCTATCAACTTTTTGACGTTCGTACATTGGTCAATGGTCAACGTTAATTTGAAACTCAAAAATAAAAATTCATTTTCTTAAATAAAAAATACAGATTCTTTAAATTCAGAGCTACGAATGCTGTTTTCAACAAGACGACAATTTAAACGTATGCTTAAGCATCGTCGCAGCTGCCAACAGTATCAACGCAGAAATGATGAGGTATTTAACATTCAATTCACATTAACAGGGCTTCTCAGGTTCATGACGATGAGTCTACGTGAAGCTAGTGAATCACATTTCCCATATGTTTATTACCGTTAACGGTGGAAAGAACACATGCGAGTGCCAAAAGAAACAACTGAACTATATGAGATACGATGTAATTTTTATATAAAAAGAGTATTTTCCAATACTCCAAATTATATCAGTTCATTTCCCCGCTAATTTTAAATGGAAATGGTTCCGCTTATCATCAAAAATAACCCCAAAAAAAACGTTGCGAAAATGTGCACTTCCAAAATGCTAACACTAAATGCTTTCTATAGAGCTTCGGCAACTTCTAAAACCATCGTAATGTATGATACAATTGTAGATCTGGGCTTGTTACAACTTTGTTTCGAAGACAGCGAACCATTTTATCCAATCTACAACGTTTCAGATTCAAAAAACTGTTTTTTCAAGGTATTTTTTTTTTTACTTTGACTGTAACTCTTAAGAGTTATGTAATAGGACATATATTCGACAAATTTATGTATTTCGATCAGATGAAAAACTATGTCGAAGACATCAAATCCCTAAATTTAATAACAAAAAAGTTAGCATTGTTTGGTTATCTCGCTATCGGAGGACCTCTCGGCAAAAAATTTTTAACAAAATATGCTCCATGTAAAACTGAACTGACCTGTGCTTTTGTAGTTAGTCTCTTAATTTTAAAGTATCATTTGGATCAATATATGATCTGTTTATTTTATAATAGATAATAAATAAAAAAGACATCAAATGTCTATCTCTCCTTCCATGGGCGCTATTAATTTCAAACAGCTGGGTTACCATATCCTTCAACGCCAAAAAGAGCACGTTGAAATCACATTTCTAAGTATTTGGGAGAAACGGGAGAAACCAGAAAATTTAAATTCAAATAGTGACAATTAGTTGTTAGTTATGTGATTGGCCTGGCCATTATGACTTTTCAAAATATACTTTTACAAATTCTTCACCCCGTGTGCTTATTCTTACATCCATATAATTGCCCGTCTCTTAAAATCCTGATGCGGAATTTTTTATCCCAATCCGATGCATAATAACGTCAATATCTAAAAACCATAAACAGTAAATATGAATGACCTCTTTTGCAGATCCTTTACTCTAAATTTTATACCTGAAATCGATTACCCTTCGTTTAAACTTCCTGGGTGGCAATTTTTATCTAAATCTAGTAAATAATATTGTCAAAACCGCAAAAACAGTGATTAGGTAATATGGACGACCCCTTTTTACGACTCCTGACCTGACATTGGATAATTGGAATCAATTGTTCGTTCCTAAAAATTCTCGGGTGCCAATTTCTATCTCAATCCGGCGTATAATAATGCCAATATCGCTAAAACAAATCAGTACGTCTCGGTGGTCGGGTGGTTAGCGTGGTAAGACGGTAATCGCTGGTCCACTGATGGCATGGGTTCGATTCCCATCTCGGTACTGGGTGTTAAATGTTAATCTTAAGTTGTCCACGTCATTTATTCAGTCTGTAAAGCCTAAATCGGCTAAGACGGTGTATGTCTTTAAAAAAAACAGTGAACAGGTAATATGGACAACCCCTTGCCTCAAATTTGGATAATTGGAAACAATTGCTCGTCCCGTATAACTCCCGTGTGCCAATTTTCATCTCAATCCAATGTATAATAACGTCGATATCACAAAAACAGTGAATATGGACGACCCCTTTCGCCGATCCCTTACACAAAATCGGATACCTGAAATCAAATGTCAATCGCTCATGAGTAAAATGAGTGTAATTTCATCTCAATCCAATGTAAAATGTCGTCAATTTTGCGGAAATTGCACTTATTTAGACTCCTGTGCAAATAATTTCCACGCAGAAATATTTTCGCACTGACGCAAACATAGATAACCCGTGTCAGTTTTTTCAAATCAGCCGTTGCTCGCTTCTGATTTTCGAATCACATTTTCAAACGGCATAATCGTTATTGTTTTGGCGAAAATTATTATGAAATGCATGCGAACCAAGAAGTTGAATAACGAAAATTGACCAATCAACAAATTAAAAGAAACGAACAGAAAACAGAATGCATTCTGTACATTCGGGTACAAGAATGTACAGAACAAATATATCATGCATTATTCTGGTGTTTTTCGAATAACTGAAAAATTATGGATTCACTTACAATTTTTACTGACACACCAGTCGCAATTGTTTTTAATTCAATTTTATCCAAAGATGTAAAGAATATCAATATTTTTTTTATTTAGTTGGAAACCACAGGTGGTAAATCCCGGTTTACGGATTGTATTCCAAGGCACGGCGAGCCACCGCGTCCCCCCAGATTGCTACTCTGGGTCCATGGGTACAATGGGAAGACTCATGATATACTCCGTGTATACCCCCTACTCCCTAAACTCCACCTGGGGCCGCAGACCTTGTTCCCACCTCGAACTGTTTAGTACACTATGCTTCAATAGTGGGAGGTCTATTCGCGCTAATGCGCTCCAAGGCAATACTCATTAACGAGACCACTTTCAGCAAAACCTCTCATCCTTACGACTCGACGCCTGAACTCTCCTCTAACGACTTGAGAACCGACATCTTCTCGCAATGACTCGAGATTCCCACACAAACCTCTCCTCTTCGCGACTTGAGGCCTGATCTCTCCTCTAACGATTTGAGATCCGACCCCTCCTCGCATCGACTCGAGGTTTACCTCTCCTCTGCACGATTCAAGGCTCGATCTCTCCACTAACGACTTGAAGTCTGACCTCTCCTCGTAATGACTCGAGGTGACCACTTGTACCCCTCCTCTTGTTGGTAAGGGACCTGATCTCTCCTCTTACTCGGGGTTAACCACACAAACCTCTCCGCCTGAAGGTTTGAGGCCTGACCTCTCCTCTAACGACTCGAAGCCCGACCTCTTATCTTCAGGATTCGAAGTTTGCCACCTTGCCCGTCGTGTGCCAGATCGAGAGCAGCTTATCCTGGACTCGCGCCTGTCACGGCACACGCGCGGAACTTAACGCAACGACTCGGATGATTCCCGACGAAGACGTCATCCTACTCCGACTCGAATGGCTCACCCGGCGTCAAGAGCCACTCTACCCGTGAGTATTCCCCGAACGTGGAATAACCCTTTCGCAACGATTTCCACTGCGAAGAAGATCAAGTCTTATCCCCGCAGCTTCTGTCGTTGAGAACCGCTCTACTTGGATACTCCCCGAAGGTGGAGCATCCTACGCACGAGCGCGGCGCACCCACGGCATCCGCTACGCCGAAGGTATTGTCTTATCTTTGTAACTTCAAACCGTGGGGTCGGACGCACTCTATTCGACAGCCCCCCGTCGATGGGGTAGTCTACTCCGACCGTTGTCCGGTCTTCTTTATCCCCCTTGGCTGGCAACCCTAGGATTTTTGGCCCGCGGATTTTCCTGCCCGTTGTGTGCCAGATCGAGAGCAGCTTATCCTAGACTCGCGCCTGTCACGGCACACATTCGGGACTTGGAACGCTACGACTCGGATGTTTCCCGACGGTGACGACATCCTACACCGACTCGAGACCCTCTCTAACCGTGGGTATCCCCCGACAGTGGTTAACCCTCTTCCCTCGAGATCCGCTACGAGGAAAGTATAGCCTTATCCCCGCAGTTTCCCTCTTAGGAAGCGGCACTACTCGGATACCCCCCGACATTGGGGTATTCTACACACGTTCGCGGCGCACCCCTGACCTCCGCTACACAGAAGATGTTGCCTTATCTTTGTAGCTTCGATCAAGGGATCGGACGCACACTTTTTGGTAGAAATAATTTGAAGTAACTGAACTCTGATGTTGGTCCTTTTTTTCATATAGTCCCTTTTCAACTTTTAGCACATGATAGTTTATATAAAGAATGTGATGGTGTTGGTGAGTGCGGAATCGTTACCTGTCAAATCAGATTCTCTCAATAGTCTAAAAATTCATGCAATAGAGAATATTACTAAAACAGTATTTGTGTTGTATGGACGACCCCTTTTGCCGGACCCTTACACGAAATCTGATACCTGAAATCAAATGTCCATCCCTCAAAACACCCATGTGCAAATTTTCATCTCAATCCGATGTATAAAGGGTGATAGGGTCAAAATTTGGTCAATATCAACTTGACGTATTTCTTTCAATTTTGCATTTCAAAAACCTGAACAGGTGAAGGTGTGTGTGTAGAATGTTGCTCCTATTTTGATTTTGGAATTCACTCTTCAGTTGTCAAAATGCCGTCCAAGGAAGAAGAGCAGCGTATCAAAATTTTGCTCGCGCATCCGAAAATCCGAGCTACTCGCACGCAAAGCTGGCAAAATCGCTAAAAGTTGGCAAATCAACCGTTACAAATGTAATTAAAGTGTTTGGGAAACGATTGTCGACAGCCAGGAAGTCTGGATTGGGGGGAAATCGAAAACCGGAAGCCGCTGAGACGACAAAGAGAGTTTCTGGTAGTTTTAAGCGAAACCCTAACCTCTCTCTCCGAGATGCCGCAAATAAGCTGAGTGTATCGTCTACAACCGTGCATCGAGCCAAAAAACAAGCCGGACTATCGACTTACAAGAAGGTAATGACTCCAAATCGCGATGATAAACAAAATACGACGGCCAAAGCGCGATTCCGGAGGCTGTACACGACGATGCTGACGAAGTTTGACTGCGTGGTAATGGACGACGAAACCTCCGTCAAAGCCGACTACAAGCAGCTTCCGGGACAGGAGTTTTATACGGCAAAAGGAAGGGGAAAGCTAGCAGATATTTGCAAGCACGTGAAACTGTCAAAGTTTGCGAAGAAATATCTGGTTTGGCAAACCATCTGTACCTGTACCTTGAAAAGCAGCATTTTCATAGCTTTCGGGACTGTCAATTTACGAAATTTACTTTAAAGAGTGTGTTCGCGCCAAAAATCAACATTGTGAGCGAACGTATCAACTACCAATTATGGTTCATCACTCAACCACAAGCAGTATCGCTTGCTATATCTCTGCCACATGCATTTGCATTGATGACAACGATTTGTGCGTGTGTGCAGGAGTATAGGCAAAGGAATGACCGATAGCAATTAAACGCAACCTATTATTGCCGGGCTCTGTTGGTTAGTAGCGAGACGAAGAGACTACCTAGAAAATGCCGGTGCCGGTCGGTCGCACAGAAAATACAGTCCTTTTATCGAAGTTGAGCGTTTTGATTTAAGTTTTTTCCAAATACATGTTTCCTGTGATCGTATCATCTTATTAGTGCCGTGTTGTTAATGAGTTATCCGAATAATCAACGCCTGGGAACTCCGCGGCTTAACCGAACCAGTTACTTTAGGGATTGGCCCTATCTGAGTGATTGAATAAACGTCTGCTGCCTTTCCTGAAGAAACACGGTTGTTCCGTACTGCTTTGGCCGGATTTGGCATCTTGCTATTACGGTAAAAAAGCCATGGAGTGGTACGCCGCCAACAACGTGCAGGTGGTTCCCAAGGACAAGAACCCTCCCAACACGCCAGAGCTCCGCCCAATTGAGAAATACTGAGCTCTTGTCAAGCGGAACCTAAAGAAGACCAAAAAAAACTGCTAAGGACAAGCAGCAGTTCAAGGCAAAATGGCTTTCTGCGACGAAGAAGGTGGACAATGTGGCTGTACAAAATCTGGGGACAGGGGTTAAGCGTAAGGCCCGGCGATTCGGATTTGTAAAAGCGGAAGCCTAACTGAATATTTTTCCTGAATTTTATACTAATTAAACTTGGAAAAGAAATTTAATTTTATTTTTTAAATAAACGATTTCACCGATTTACACGCGTTGTCCCTTGACCAAATTTTGACCGTATCACCCTTTAACACTGACAGCGACGTCAAGATTTTCCATTCACTCTGTCTCTCTCTCGCAACCGTAATAAATAGTCTCGAGTTTACCGTTCCCGAAGCAATCGTTTTATGCAACAACGGCAACAACGGGCCCACCATTACAGCTCGGTTGGTAAGTTCGTCGTTCAGATGAAAACGAAATATCCCTTAGCAGTTTCTTTTCCTTTTTGACCCCGGAAACAACAGCAGGAAAACGATGGTCATTCGATCCCAGAAGGCACTTTAGCAAAAAAAAAAGTTACTTAGGACGACCTCCAAGCTCAACAACGGTAAATTTTACAGTTTTATTCAATACGGCCGAAAATTTTACAGTTTTCGGTAAAAAATTAACAAAAACTGTATTTTTTTCGGTAATTTTCTATCGGAAACTGTAATTTTGATTCCGGTAGAAAGTTACCGATAAAATTTTTAAGTTATAGACTCGAATGAGCACTCAGTGTTTAAAAAGTCTCTAATAAAAGTAAAAAAAAATTAAGTTATTCGGTAATAATTAATGGTAAAAACTATTATTCGGTATTATTCGGTAAAACTAACCGGTATTTTGGTAAAAATTGCAGGGTTATTTCGGTAAAATCTGCCAATTGTTCGGTAAATATTACTGAATTTTTACAGCTTTTCGGTTAAAACATCACGATGTTTCGGAATTATTCAAAGATCGGTGATAATTTCAGGTATTTCAGTAATAATTGCAGGCATTTTGCTTAACTCTTCTGGTGTTTTTTTGGTATATAGGCCGGAACAAATTTTAAGTCCTTTTTAGTCACTCGGTGATGGAACATCCCAAGGAGGAGGGGAGGGGAGAGGGGTTAAAAAAAATAATCGGGTTTTTTTGGAAATTTCGAAGGAGGGGGGGCTGTGACGAAAGAAGTAATTGATATTTGTTCCGGATTATAGTTTTTGGTAATCATAGCCGTGTTGTGGTAATAATTATAGGCATTTCGGTTCAACAATGCCGGTTGCCGCCGACCGTGGCGTAGGAATAGCGTTTAAGTCTTCTAAGCCAGAGGTCATGAGATCCAGTCTCGGTAACGGCATACATATTTAGTACTCTACCAGCCCACGGTAGTGTTAGCATTAGTAAGATACTAGCCATTATAACCTTAAGAGATGTACGCTTTAGTCTTAGGTAGAATTTAGATCTCTTCAAAGAAACATGAAGTTTCACTAGGATCTCAGTGAAATATGTGAATATTCAATATAGAAAAAAATAGGTCGATTAAACAAAATTTTAATCTAAACATAAGATAAATTTCATACCCGGTCTTTTTGACAGCAGTGAAAGACTTTACAAAAAAAACAAAAAAAAAACACAAAACAAACTTTGATCGCCAGTTTGGTTCCCAAAATCACCTGTTGTTGGCATTTTTTTTTGCTGCTCATTTTTTAATTCAATTGAAGCTTGTGCCAATCATGTCCAAACAATGGCTAATTTGCTCCAGATGCGTGACAAGCGTTGACAAATGACGCGAGCTCAGACCACACTTAGACTTAAGCACATAAGTAGCAAACTATCAATTGAATGCAACCAATTTGACCCACCCACGTAATAGATTCGTTAGATCGGTAGTAGATAAGTAACGTCGACTAAACGGTTATAACTTGATTTGTAGCATCGTGTCTCACCGAGCGTCTGATTGCGTTTGCTACTTTAGTTGACTTTTAAGTGGTTCCATGTGAGCTGTAAGTGTTTTTTAAGAAACAATCACCTACACCGGCACTGTTCACGATTACGGCTACTTAAGTCCCCTTGAAACTAAATGCTTTAAAAATGTTCTGTTTGGTTGAGGATGATTGGGGTAATCAATCCGAACTAAACGATGTAATCGACCGAATAAATTTTCAAGTCTTAAAAATTCCTTAATGAATACGACTTTAATACTAACCGGTATTTTTAAAATTTCCAAATTAGGATTGAAAACTCATCGATCAACTACCGAAGTCCACTCCCAATATGTATGTAGGGAATTCGAGAATAAAAGTGATCGTTTAAAAAATTATAATTTTCCCTCTCCGCATTTAAAATTCTTCCTCATGTGTCGCTCGCGAGAACTACTTTTCTCGAGAAAATTCTCGTAGGTCAGGGATGGAATCCTGGTGAGAAAAAGTAAACTATAGGTTATCGAATCGAAACCGCATTTAACAGATGGTTATGCCTATCTATAACTACACCTAACACCAAACAGGTAGATCACGGAGGAGGCGATCAGAACAGGTTACTTAGATAATTCGAGAAGCTGTCTTTATTTATTAGTAGTGTTGTTGTTGTTATTGATGACAGCAGCCAGCCCGTTGCAATGTAACACTTTCCAGGTTACACAGATAAAATGTTTATTAGGACTGCAGTGTGGTGACGACAGAATCAAGTTCTGGTTTCTCGAAATTGATCGAAATGTGTGTCGATTGAGGGTTTGCTCTTGGGAAGGAAAAAGATTTGATATTCACTAAACACATTTTAGTGAATGTCAAATATTTTTCCTCCCTGAGGGCAAACGCACGCTTCGGAAAATGGAGTTATGGCTGTTTTACCTTCAATTCCCCTACATTTTTCAAATTGTTAAGAAAACGCATGTTCGGATTTGAAAATTTTGAATCTATTGGGACGTATCTTGTGTAATTTTTTCCGACACCCATAATAATTTCAAATTTTTTTCCAATCATGGGTTTTCTGAACTTTTTTAAAAATAAAAGGAAATTGAGGGTAAAACAGCCATAACTCCTGTTTCCGTTACGTGCGGTGTGTCAAATAGGCTTCGTTGCATTCCTCGAAAAAAATTAAACACATGATACGTTCCATTTGGTTCAAAATTTTCAAGTCCGAATATTCTTTTTCGGAGCTATTTGAAAAATGTAAGCAAATTGAAGGTAAAACAGCCATAACTCCTTTTCCCAATCCGTGCGGTGGCTCAAATAGGCTTCGTTGGATTCCTCGAATAAAAATCACATGGGATACAACCCATTTGGTTCAAAATTTTCAAGTCCAAACATGCTTTTTTCTGAAATCATTGAAGAATGTAGGGGAATTGAGGGTAAAAACAGCCAAAACTCCATTTTCCGAAGCGTGCGGTGGCTCAAACAGCCTTCATAGGATACCTCGGAAAAAATCACACAAAATACGTTCCAAAAGATTCAAAATTTTCAAGTCCGAAATTGAATTTTCCTCACGATTTAAAAAATTGAGGGGAACTGAAAGTAAGACAGCCAAAAATCACATGGGATACTACAACCCATGCTTTTTTCAGAAATAAATGAAAAATATAGGGGAATATAGGGTAAAAACAGCCATAACTCCATTTCCTGAAGCGTGCAGTGGCCAAAACAGCCTTCATTCGATTCCTCACAAAAAATTACACATGATAGGTCTGTATTCGTTCAAAATTCTCTTATTCGAATCAGTGTTTTTCTGGAATGTTAACAAAATATAGGAGAATAAGGGGTTAAAAAGGCACTATATCTCCGTTCGCAAGCTTGTGCGGCGTTTGAAACTATGTCCAATCGATTTTCCGGAAATTTTCACAAAAGAAAAGTATAATTTCATAGATTTGGGTCATGTAGGACCAGGCTTCGGATTCATTTGAGAGCAAACACCCGCGGAGCTAAAATTTGCTCCCACTCTTTCAGCGGCAAGAAGGAATGAGAAAGAGTGACCATTTGCCTCGAAGATGCAATGCTCCTAGGGAGTTCTTTTTGCCTCTCACTCTGCTCTTAAAAGAGAAATGAGCGCTCTACGGGAGTAGCTCCCTAGGAGAACGCTGTGAGGCAAACGTTATGTGCTGGAAATTCGACTGGCCCGTGTTCGTTTGTTTTGGTTTGCGTCGGCGGTGTCATTTGGAAATGATTTGATATCAATAGCAAGAGCTAGAACGTGTTCTCGCTGATTAGTTTGTTAAGTAGAGTGGCCCAAATAAGCAGATTGTTATGTGAAGTTTACATGCAAAATTGGGGTCCGATAGCACAAGAAGGGATTGCGCAACGAGCCTCAAGTTTTTAAAGAAATTTAAGATATTTTGTTCGGGTAGCATCAATAACCGCCAAACGGGGCATCACGCAGCAGCAGGGTTAGATGTTATATTTTTATATCACAACACTTTTGCAATATTTATTAAAATTTAATGTAATAAAGTTATCATTTGATGATAACAAAATGATGATGTCTAAGTTTCTTACATCGTGAAATAGATTTTTAAAGTTTTTGATTCTCATAGAAAATTAGAAAAAAATTGACAATAGATGTACATTTTTTTCTATTTTTCGATGCTGTAAAATACTTTACCCAGTTTGACAGATTGGCTAGATGATATCATCTAAAAACTTAATACTGTTTTTAATTTCCAACACCAACACTGTATTTTTTTTTTGGAAAATCACCAAATAATAAATAAAATAAATATTTTCATAATTCAGTTACCAGTCTGGGCAAAAATTCATCAAAATTCAAATCACCTTCTAAATCTCGATTCCATATGGTGAGATATGATTGTTTTGCATCACACGTTTGTTATTTTCAAAGTTTTTATCTATCATAACATGAACTTTTATGATTTAAGCTAATTGATTTTTAGTATTTTTTTTACCCCTAAATGTATGCAGCACCTTTTTGGTTTTTCTTTTAAATCATTTTTGAAATAATTGTTTTGCATCACGCGTTTGTTAATTCCAACAATTCAACTGTCATAAAATGCACATTTATGATTTAAGCTAGTTGATTATTAATAATTTTCACCCCTAAATGTATGCAGCACCTTTATGCCTTTTCTTTGAAATCATTTTTGACATGATTGTTTTGCAACACGCGTTTGTTAATTTCAAAGTTTCATCTATCATAACATGAACTTTCATTATTTAAGCTAGTTGATTTTAATTTGGTTTACCCCTAAATGTATGCAGCACCTTTATGCTATTTCTTTAAAATAATTTTTGACAATTTTTTTTCGAACAAAATCAAAATTTACTGTACTTGATTTTTCATTAAAAACAAAGTTTGTTCTGTTGTGGTATGAGCCTACTTGGTTGAATGATTCAATTGAATCAAAGCAATCGAAAGATTCCTTTTAATTCAACCACGGTATACCGTGGTTGAATTAAAAGGAATCTTTCGATTGCTTTGATTCAAAGTTTGTTGCTATTTGCCCCTTTTTTAAGTAGGGTGAAAATTGCATGCTTTGTAAATTTAAAAATACAGACCCCGCTCGTTTTTGGCAACATGCACGAACATTTTGGGTTGCCAAAATCGAATGTTGCCGAAATCGAACGGTTTTTTTTCTTAAACTTTTTTTCTCTTATTTAATTATCATAAACGTTATTTTTAGCCGATTTCTGATCATTTTTGGTATTTTTTAATTATTTTTTCTCATGTTTTTGATGTATTTTGCACTATTCTTGTTTTGTTAATAATCTATTAAGTTTTTGTGTTATTCGCTATTTTTTTTCATTCATCATAATTTTTCAGTTGTTTATTGTCATTTTTAGTCTTTTGTTTGAATTTGTTTTTCAATTTTTTGAATTTTTCATCTTTTTGTCAATTTTTAGTACTTTAAATTTTTTTTTGTTGTATTTTATCACCATTTTAGAACGTAAAAACCTTTTTTCGGTGTTTGTCTGAATCATAATAGTCCTGTTATAGCGAAAACTTAAAGGTGATGTTGTTTCTTAAAACCGTTCGATTTTGGCACATGTGCCTCCTGTGCATCCTGTGTAGGACGAAAGATATTGAATTTCTTCGCGGTTTGTACACTTTTTTCCCCATTGTGCGTTGGGTAGAATTTAATGAAAATTTAGGTAGATTTATCCTGCAAGTTTTAAAGTCCTGTGATCAAAACTCGCGGAAATGGAGTCGAAAGAACAGCTTGTGCATGATAAAATCTTGCGCATTCATCACGAGAACAAGGATCTCTCGCATCGTTCCATTGCTAAAACGTTGGGAATCGCAAATTCCACGGTGTCGCGAGTGATTAAGCGGTTTGAGGAACGATTGACCACCGATCGGAAGCCCAGAAGTGAAGGAAATTGTATTCCGTTCAACACCAAAAATTACAACTGCGTAGTTGAGGCCTTCAACCGAAACCCAAGCGCCTCCGTTCGGGATGTGGCTAAGAAGCTGCACCTAAGCCGAAGTTTTGTCTAGAAGGTCAAAACTAAGGCTGGTCTTCGAACGTTCAAGGTACAAAAGGCCCCTAATCGCGACGAGAAGCAGAATAAGTTCGCCAAAACCCGTGCCAGGAAGTTGTACATCAACATGCTGGCGAAAGTTTAATGCTGCATCATGGACGACGAAACATATGTGAAGGCCGACTTCAAACAGATCCCCGGCAACCTATTTTTCACGGCCAAGGATAAGTTCAGAGTTTCGGAGCATGTCCGCACACAGAAGATGTCCAAATTTGCGAAGAAATTCCTGGTTTGGCAAGCCATCTGCACGTGCGGGAAGCGGAGTACACCTTTCGTGACCCAGGACACGATGAACGGACAGGTGTACATGAAAGAGTGCCTCCAGAAGCGGCTGCCAAGGCAAACAACGTCCCAACAATCTTCTGGTCGGATTTAGCCTCATGTCACTACCCCAAGGACGTACTGAAGTGGTATGCGGACAATAAGGTCAATTTCGTGCCGAAAATGTTCAACCCTCCCAACACTCCGAAGCTCCGCCCCACCGAGATGTACATATGTACTGGGCGATTATGAAGCAGCACCTTTTTAAACGACCTTAGGTAGTGAAGACAGTCGAGGAACTGGAGAAAGTATGGGTTTACATGCAAAAAACGGTTGATTCACAGGTTCTGCAGAATCTTATGGCCGGGGTTAAGGCCAAGGTGCGGGCATTTGCGTATGGACTGTTAATAAAATACGAGTAAAATGGTAAAATGAAGTTTAATTTTTCCATCCCTGAAAATTTCATGGCAATCGAATGAAAACTCGTATTTAAAGAATCAATTTTGTGTGTGGAAATTTCATCTTGGACACCCTTTAGTTTAAGGGTGCCTCAAAGCGCTCAAAGTTTCGGTTATTTGACCCTCAAAAATCACCAAAGGGTTTCGAGATAACATCAGATTTCGAGGTTTTATGCATTTTGAAGTCATTTGGCATCCAAATTAAAATTTCTATTTTCCCGATGTTCTTTGGTCCCCTCTTAGGTGATTTTTAGGAGTCAAATAACCGAAACTCTGAGGGCTTTGAGGCACCCCTTAATCAAGTCCGATTGAGCTAAAACTGGTCAGTTTTTTGGACCAATCTACGAAATGTATATCATGTATATGGTCGGTTTCAAAAATTCGATATTGAAATTTCTCCCACACATCCATTGCCACCCTATTATACATTGTTGGTAAACAAAAATAGGTGAACACATAAAACAAAACAGCTGCTCACTACACGTGAATTCGCTAAGGCAATCTGAATTTAAAGTAAGTACAAATTTGCTTTAACCCAACTGTAAAATAAGACGAATTAAAAATACAGTCGCCAAACGTAAGTTAGCGATGACCAAAAAAGTAAACAAACACCGGTAAAAATAAACATCGCATGCAATTTTTTACTGCTTTACCCATCAATTAACTGTTTTCAAATATGTTTTTCAGTTGTTTGGTACCAAAACGTCACCGTTCTTTCCAGTCAGACTTCAATCCTACCCACATTCCCGAAACACGCTTAAAATGGTGCTTGAACCAACTAAAATACACGTGGGATGCTACCTTCCCGTTAAAATAAACATACAAATATGTATGGGAAATGTGATTTACTATGAGCTTTCCATGGATATGAACAGTAGCATCATCGCAGGGCTGAGCTGGGCTTTGAGCGTTGTGATTTGAATATTAAATAACTAGATTTAGCATAAGAAATTGTTGTTGGCAAATGTCAACCGCAAAAAAACGGTAGTGATTCGTAGAATGTTAAAATCACAGTGACGGGCGGCATGTTTTTGTTTTGTCACGGAAATCACACCGGGAGAATTCTAATTGAGAAGTTTACGGTTGAAAACTTTCGTTGGAATTGGCTAGAATTAAGAAAAACTACATCAGGTACACACCTACTTCTTACAGCTATGGCACGATCCTTTAGTCTTAATTCTGAATAAGCCATTCTCAGTTCAAATTTTTACATATTTCAAATTAATCTCGGAAGAGGACTCTTCATTAGTTCTCATTTGAAGTTCCTGCAATGAAACTTATAAATTGCGAAAATTTGAAATCTAACCTTCCGTTTCTGAGTTTTGAAGGTGGTTATTTTATTGTTTGATGATAATCTTGGTTTTCAGATCTTTCGTGTTAAAAATTTGATTTATGATTAATGATTTGGTTTATACAATCAGAATTCTTACTTCAGTATCAATCAATTGCAATCTATTTGTATTTGGAATTTGGTTTTAGGAAAAAAACAAGATATAAGAGTTGAATCAAGATTTTACATTTGGAACTCCGAACTTGTAGTTCATTTTCCATTTGCCGAAATGATATTTAGAAGATCAAACTGAAATTGTGATAAAACAATTAAAAGCACAAAATTTAGAATACAGAATCCAAGATCAAACCCAACCATTCATAATGTCAAAAACCAAAGCTTAACTATTCCTCAGCATTTTTAACTGCGCAGTTCATCGATCGCATGATTGATCAGTTTCCAAAACTTACTGGCAATGGCCCAAGGTTCCCGCCTATCGATCGCATTCAGGGTGGCATTCAAGTCTCTCCGACATCCTGGCCCCTCCAAGCTGCCAACAACTGCTCGAATCGATTCCACCAGAAGCCGGTCCGACTCGATCAACCGGAAGCTATAACTAATGATGCTTTCTTTTTGACCAAATTTTTCTTGCAAATGATCACTACTCCCACGATCACGATCACTAGGAGGAACAACGATTTCTTCCTGGGGATTATTATTATTATTAGTCGCAAGACGCGAACTGTCAAACACTTGATGATCACCACTAGCCGAAATTACCGAAATCGACAGCATCAGGATCGTTCCGACGATCTTCACCGACAATCTCGAGGACCCTTGACGTCCCATTTTGATTTTGTATGGCACTCGAACCAAAAGTTGGTGTCGTTGAAGAACCCTTGATCGCACCTCAAACTTTTTTTTAATCAACCGACCACGTTTTTCCCCCGAAAAAACGGACTTCAAATCCGTTCCTGTTTGGCGCACAATCGGGCACCCGAATCACACACAAACAAATCACAAGTCCTCTAACGAGTGATCCTCATTTTCATTTTCGGACATCTGATCTCATCTCTTCTGGAATGGTGGCGGCAAGATAAGGCACACGCGATCGCTCAAGAATCCACAGAACACACTAGAGCAAAAGCAGACAACAGAACAGAGGTGAAAAATAACAAACGAACGACCCGCAACGATCAGCACGAAGCAAAGCCAAACCTCGACGATGATCACTGATCGCGCCCCGGAACAACAACAACAACCAAAACAAACCGATGTGCGTGCGTTCTCTGTCGCGTCCCGTGGAGGACTGCGAGGGAGACTTCTGCTAAATTGTGGTGACACCTCACCTCAGCCTAAGTGAATGGCTGGTCGAGCTAGCAGGGTGAAAACAAACGCGATCCCACTCGATTTTAGGGGCGTCCAGTTCTAGACCCACTGCTGCCGTTCTTGATTCATCATCGCACGGCTATCGGCGATGATCTTGTGTTGCGATCAAGTTTGTTTTTTTTTTGTCTCTACCTTTCCACCTTTCCCCTGCTGCTGATAGCCCGTTGCAGTTTTAGCGATTGATACCGATCGCTCTGCCCAGTTGCATTTTACGACCGAAAAAAAAAGGGGTTAGATCGTTTAATCTTTCTGGGGCTATTTCGGTCGCCGAAACTTTTATTGTCAGGCTAAATTTATTTCAAGCTCTGATATTGTACCCCAATCCAACGCGCAGCTATCCATCAAACGATCATTTATATTCAATCATGAAATTAGCAGACAACACTAGTCCGAAAATTATCAATGACAGAAGGATAGCCTTGATCTTTAAGAACTTCCCATGCTAGAATACCTTAGCACCTCCGTCTACCCAAGACGGAAAACGAAAAAAAAACTGTTCTAATCCGGTGTCGTGGGTCAGAATTATTCACAAGCGGAAATCAATCGAAACGCGCAACAATGGTAAATGGTTAATTGTACCCAATCCTACCGTTGACCAATCTACAGGTGATGATCTTGAAAGATATGTTTTCGATCAATTTCGGGGCTCTGGGCGGATGAACAAAAAATGACCGATTAAAAACTACGATTCAGTTCAATGATAACAACATCGAAAATCCTGTATACGATCAGCTCATAAAACTATGAGCTGATCTTGTACGCTCGTAAACAAGTGTTATAGCACCAAAAATCGGGATCATTAATCAAGGTTCTCATTAGATGATAAAATCAAAATCTTTAAACAATTTTGACAATTTTAAAAATGTTGAAATTTTTGACCCTTTTGACTATTTTGACAGTTTTGACAATTTTGACAATTTTGACAGTTTTGGAATTTTTGACAATTTTGATAATTTTGATAATTTTGACAATTTTGACAATTTTGACAATTTTGACAATGTTGACAATTTTGACAATTTTGACAATTTTGACAATTTTCACAATTTTGATAATTTTAACAATTTTGACTATTTTGATAATTTGGACAATTTTCACAATTTTAACAATTTTCACAATTTTCAAAATTTTGAAAATTTTGACACTTCAAAATTTCGACCATTTTCACAAATTTGCAAATTTTGACAATATTTACAATTTTGACGATTTCGACAATTTTGAAACTTCAAAATTTCGAACATTTTCTCAAATTTGCAAATTTTGACAATATTTACAATTTTGACAAATTTGACACATTTGAAATTTATGACAATTAAAACTATTGTAATAATTTTGACATTTTTGACAATTTTGACAATTTTGACATTTTTGACAATTTTGACAATTTTGACAATTTTAACAAATTTGACAATTTTACAGCTTCGACAATTTTGATAATTTTGACATTTTTGACAATTTGGATAATTTCGACAATTTTGACAATTTTGAAAATTTTGACAATATTGACAATTTTGACCATTTGGACAATTTTGACAATTTTGATCAATTAGACAATTTTTACAATTTTGAAAATTTTGACAATTTTGACAATTTTTTTAATTTGACAATTTTGGCAATTTTGACAATTTCGATAATTTTCACAGTTCTGACAATTTTGCAATTTTGACATTTCGAACCATTTTGACAATTTGACAATTTTGAAAATTTTGACAATTTTGACAATTTTGACAATTTTGACAATTTTGACAATCATTTTTGACAATTTTGACAATTTTGATAGTTTTGACAATTTTGACAATTTTGACAATTTTGACAATTTTGACAATTTTGACAATTTTGACAATTTTGAAAAATTTTGACAATTTTGACAATTTTGACAATTTTGACAAATTTGAAAAATTTTGAAATTTTTTGAATAATTTGACAAATTGGAAAATTTGGACAATTTTGTCAATTTTGACAATTTTGACAGTTTTGACAATTGTGACAATTTTGACAATTTCGACAATTTTGACAATTCGACCATTTTGACAATATTGAAAATTTTGACAATCTTGACAATCTTGACTATTTTGACAATTCTGACAGTTTTAACAATTTTGACAATTTTGACAAATTCGACAATTTTGACAATTTTGACTTTTCGAACCATTTTGACAATTTTGACCAACTTGACAATTTTGACAATTTTGACAATTTTGACAATTTTGACAATTTTGACAATTTTGACAATTTTTGACAATTTTGACAATTTTGACAATTTTGACAATTTTGAAAATTTTGACAATATTGACAATTTTGACCATTTGGACAATTTTGACAATTTTGATAAATTAGACAATTTTTACAATTTTGAAAATTTTGACAATTTTGACAATTTTTTTAATTTGACAATTTTGACAATTTTGACAATTTCGATAATTTTCACAGTTCTGACAATTTTGCAATTTTGACATTTCGAACCATTTTGACAATTTGACAATTTTGACAATTTTGACAATTTTGACAATTTTGACAATTTTGACAATCATTTTTGACAATTTTGACAATTTTGATAGTTTTGACAATTTTGACAATTTTGACAATTTTGACAATTTTGACAATTTTGACAATTTTGACAATTTTGACAATTTTGAATTTTTTTTAAATATTCACACATTTTTACAATTTTGACAAACTTGACAATTTTGACAAATTTGCCAATATAACAATTTTGACAGTTTTGATTGCTTTTTATTCAATTTTGACAATTTTGACTATTTTGAAAATTTGGATAATTCAGAAGATTTCGTGAATTTTGAAGATGTTGACAATTTTGTCAATTTCAACAGTTTCGACAATTTTTACAATTTCTTATTTGTCAATATTGTTAAATCAGTTTGTTTTTCAAAATTTCCTCTTTATTTGTCTTCTACGTTCTTCAAGGGCCAATATGTAGTAATAACACTTGTATCCTAATTTATTATTTAGTTTTTCAAGCAGTTTCATGCGATTTTTTGTGAAGACGCTTCGTAGATCGTAAAAATTGTTACTTGCAAAGCTATTTAAATAGTTGGTTTCAAAAAATGGCATTTATCAATATTTTGAACTTTGAGGAAATCATTCACAAATATAGCTTTACAAAAGTACCTTACATTTTTTCAAGTTTTTACCCTTTAATTTTTGCACCACTAATGTGCTTTTTCCCAAGTCTCCAAACAACAAATAAGGTGTTAAATATTGATAATTTGGATAAGATAAATCAAAAACTAACTGCCAATATCATTTTATGCATTGGCACCAAAAATGGATTTACAACAATAATATTGAAGTGATATAAATTTGAAAATTATCATCAAAACATGAAATACAGTTTTATGCTTGAAATTTGACAGCAGCTACTCAAAACTTTCGAGAATTTTCCAATCATAAAGTAAAATCATGTTCTGTTCGTGTTAGGATGTAAAACTCGAGAGAGTTCAAATCTTAGAAAAAAAAGTTCTGTTCTGTGTTTCAAAATCTTTGTGTGTACCTAAGAGAATTATTTTTAAAAATAAATGTGAAATATGAAAAATTGAGAAATTATTAAATTTTCTCAGTTTTTTGTTCTTGATATTGTGCGAACTATAAAATCGCTTAAAAATTTTGGAACGCCCTAACTTATCTAGTAACGATAGAAGATAAGTACGTTTGATATAAAAGCTCCAAGTATTTCGAGAACTTAAATACAAATCATTGAAAATCCAAGACATGTAGCAATCACTTAAATTGGCAAAAACAGTAAAATAAACTTAATTTGTTTGAAACGAAATTCAGCTGTGTTGTGACAGCTTAAGAAAAAATAAACCAACAATGATTATTCTTTCTAGGATACAGAACAAAAAAAAGATGTTTTTAAATATATATTTTTCAGGAAAAAATATAAATTATTCTACGGGCTTTAAAACCAAAAAATCAACCTTTATTCTGCCGTTGGACGCATAATTGTCACATGTGACATTTCGACGTTTTTCACTTTTTGATGCCAATCGTCATAATTTGATACGTATTATTGAAATTCTTTGTCGAAACATAAAGTTTATTCTAGAAATTTCAAGAAAAATTCAAAGTCAATTTGTCACACTGGGACAAATGGATGCATAACTGTCACACTGAGACGATTGGACGCATATTTGTCACACTCAAGAAATGAACGTGTTATAACTTCGGAACGTCTAAATAGAATTTCACCAAACTTGGCATACAAGTCCTTGATAGTCGGGAAGGGATCGCGGAGATATGAAGAGGGGGAGGGTCACTGTTATCGCGACATCCCAGCATGTGCAAGAAAAACTCTGCAAACTGCTTCTGGTTCGTTGCTGGCGCTTGGAATAGTGCATGTAAACATACCCGCTTCATAGCATTAGTCAAATTATTACTCTTCCGGCGCCCTGTAACTGTAATCCACAATTATCCAGGATGGTCATATGTGGTTGTCGGTGGTTTAAGCAGACCATTTTTTTTTTTGTTTTGCTTTGAGTTTTAGATTTTGGCGCACTTCGCAAAATACCGGAGATGTCTGTTTTTAATGTTTACGAATTATTCCGCCAGAGTTACTTCATCCGGAATTTGTCCCAGGACCGTATTCACTTCAAACGGATTGATTGTCCTCTTCTGGTATCGCTTCTCTCGTGGTTGCGACATTTTCAACACGGCAGCTTACAATTAGTTGAAGAAATGTTGCTTCCTGTTAAGTAAGTGAGCTGCCGCAAATTGCTCCTCCGACCCGTTTTATTGATCGAACCCGTTAAAGACTTCATGTTTGTCACCAGTTAATGTACGCTTTTATATAATCCGATTCAGACATGATTTTTTCAATTTATGCTTCCATTCACGAATAAAACACAAGAGCCACACACGAAATACCAAACCAAAGACTACTGGGAAAATGTTCGTGGTGTGACAAATATGCGTCCATTTTTCGACTTTTCATAGAATTTCGCGGCATAAATGTCACACAAGGATTTTCGTTGAAAAAACAGTTCATTTTCGAAAAATTTGATCGAGGCTCATATGATAGGAGTATACTTTAGAGATCCATGGCATTGGAGTCAACAAAAATTGCGAAACTGTGCGATAACAGCGAAGTGTTTTTGTGAAACTTTGATTGCGTTTTTCTCGCTTTGCCTTTTTGTAACATGTGACAATTATGCTTCCAACGGCAGTATTATCCTTCAAATAAAGTTTGCTAATGTTTTTTCCTTCTTGTATTTTCATGCTTTCGTTTGCGATATTGCTCTGAATATTCTAACATAGAACGAGTTAGAGGAATATTGAATCCGTTAATTCAATATGCAAATGGAATGTAACAAAACATCAATGCAAAATTGAAGTTCTGATCCAACTTTAGCGGCAGAAACACACATTCCATGCTCAAAGGAAAGAATTTGCAATAAAGTTGAAGCTCCACTTGGAGTTAAATTTTGTTCCGAAACCAGAAGCCGGTATTTATGGCATGCAGTTTTTGAAAGATAGGATTCAGGTTTTCCTCCTTTTTAAATTTTAAGTTTCTTCAATAACTTCTGGTGCGAATCCCGAATCCACGCCACTAACGCATGCGAAAATATAATTCAAATGCGTTTAGCTGGGACTGAAGAAGCGACAAACCCGAAAATTCTAGTTTCGAAGCAAAATCCTGTAGGATCCCTCCCTTCTGGAATGCTGCTATTCGGATGATCTCCACTTATAAACGTTTTTTTTTTAAGATTCTAGGTTTATCGAACTATGATATCTAAAGAATGTATGTATGTGAGCACACACTTTGGCAAAACTGTAGTGAATCCGTGCACCCATGGTGGATTATCTGCATATGTACATACACGTGAAAAAACCCAAAAGATCCATAAATGGCCCATGTGAAATTAATACAAAGTTATACAAGCACACATTGGATGAGCTTTTTGATGAAAATTCGTTGGCTCGCGATTCCTTTTTGAGCATTTCATACCAAATACGGAGAAAAAATGAGATTTTATATTAGACAAGTTTAGGTAATCTATACCTACTCGTTTATTCTCGTCAACAACAATGAAGGAGTCATATTCGTTGAGCTGGAAGTCATTGCATTGGTAGGTGGTTTGTTACAAAATGTGAGAAAATTGAACCGATTAAAAACAACTATCGCCAAAGTTATGCACGCTCAGAATATTTTACCCATAGTTGGAAAAATATCAAGGAGTTTTAAAATTATTAAATCATGATAAAAACCGAAAAGTGAGTTATGCTTTTTTTAAATGTGATAAAATGCTTTTCTGGATGAAAAATAGAAAGAACAGAAAATGGATCAGACAAATTTATTTCAAATAAAATCACAAGTGCCAAAAAGGAAGACTGCTTGGAGAGAGAAAAATATTCAAGTGAGTTGTGAGGACAGCGTGATATAAATGAAAAAAAGCACCGATAAGCGAGTCGAAAAGACATTGGTGATCAAGCAGGTTGAAAAAACACTTTAAAGAGAACAGAACAGGAAAAAACATCATAAAGCGAATTGAGAGAACAGCTTGGTGAGAAAGAAAACTGAAGTGGCTTGTAAGGACAGTTGAAAAGAAATTTTAAAAAATCATCCTAGAACGATTTGTCAGGAAAATGTGGAGTAAAACCTACCGTGAAGGAAGTAGGGACACCTTGGAAACTCGAGGGAGTTGAAAATAAATTTTGAAACGAGGTTGATAAAAATCAAGGTTAAGAAGACAATAGATAGAAAAAAACAATTTGAAGCACCTAGAAAATTAAAACTCATGCGTGTTGAAAACACACTTTAGTGAAAAAGGAAACACAAAAGAGGACAGTTTGACATAAATTATGAATGAAAGAAAAACTTTGAAGCGATTCGAGATGGCAGCTGGGTGAAAATGAAAACTCAAGCGGGTTGTAAGGTTATCTTTTAACGATTTGTCAGCAAAATGTGAAGTACATTGTAATAGGAGATACTTTTATGGTCATGATGGTAGTATTTCAAACAACAACAATCTCAACAACAAAATTTATTTAAAAAAAATGAAGAGCAGTTGTATCTAGAATCAAGATTAGATTTTTATAGAACGTCATAGAATGTCCTTTCAATGACTTTAGCCTTAACAGTGTGTATACGAATTTCATTGTATAGATACTTGAGAGAGCATGTCTGGAAAGAGTGTTCCATCATCGTCACAGATAAGATCCACCAACAAAAACCACTCAAACCCAGGCCATGGTACTTCATACTTCGATATAAAAGCGAAAATAATTGACCTACTTTCATCAGTTTCGATTTGTCTTCTAAAGTTTTAAAAAGAACAAATTCAATTCACAATGACGTCTCTGTACACACTAGCAACACTGGTGCTGGTTGCCAGTTTGTCGGCGGCCATCGGTGCAGATAACCAGGTCGAATCCCAGATTCAGGTCGTTCAGAACATAGCTGCCTTCAAGGCCGCCAATCCGGATCTGCTGCTAGAACCACTGAACGTGTCCCGGCGGCCGTCGGTTCGCGGTGCCCTACAGCAAATCGTCTACAGTGCGGGATCTCGGCAAAGTGGAGACCGGCTGGTGGCCATCAACTCGAACTCCCGCTACTGGTCCTCGCCCCAAGATGTCCAGGTGGCGCTGACTTATCCGCAAAGTGGAACGGGCTCGATTGTTACGTACGTCCAGGTCGTTGTCAACCAATCGTCCAACTACGGCCGGGGCTACATCGCATCCGGAGGAATCGGACAGCGCCGGATTCAGCTGATCATCGAAGCCTACAGCACCAGCTCGATTAGTTTCACCGCCAATATTTATGGGAAATAAGCCGCACGGATTTGTTGATCGATGAGACGGAAAAGACTTACCAATGCTATGCTTCAGTAAACTTTCTTTGTTATAACTGTTAAACCAACTTTGAGGATTGCAAATATTCGTTCCGAAAACCCTACAGTCTTATCTAAGAAGTGTTCACGGAAGAAAATGGAAAACTGTTTTTATGGTGAATGTTAATTAAAAAAAAATTAACCTAAAACATCGTATGAAAGTATACATTTCAACAGATGTATGTGCATTCAGAACCATAAGCCTGTCTCTAGAGCGCGAGAAGAGAGATGTTTTTTCCTCTTTACTCCGGCTAGTTCGTCAAGTGTAGCCCAAAAGGAAACTTAGTTGCTATTTCCAAGAAATATTTCAAATAACAAATTGTCGAAAGATTATTGTAAGTGGGTGTTAACAAATAAGATTTTAACATTTCAACTCCTCGCTGCGGCCCCTTCCGAAGTGTTCTGAAGTACGATCGTCATCTGCTGACCACAATTCACGCTCTCCACCCGGCAATACGCCTCCGGGAACCGGCTAACACATCCCGGTGACTCACGGAGCAAGCTTTAAGCACTGACCACACTGACTTGATACTTGGAACAAAAATTCAACCATTTTCTGTCTAATTTTTTTTTGTCAGATTTAGTAGGTTTGTAATATCGACGGCAGGTGGCAAACTTGAGAAAATCGACAAAAATTGCCCTGTAGGAACAATGGACCTGTTTAGCCCGATTTTATCGTAGAAATTGCCTGTTTTTATTTTTTTTCCCACCCGGGTGGCATTTCCTAACTGGGATAGCATTTCTTCAAATCGATCGATGCGCACTCTGGAATCGATATTGCGTACTGTTGAAAAATTATCCAGAAAACGAAATCGAGTGTCCAGTCAGTATGGTCAGTGCTTCAAGTGTTGAGTAGTACCGACACCCGCCACCTGATGTGGTCGCCCCCATCGATGATTTTCTTAGAACCGGACAAACCGACCGTGGCTCACTGATGGTTACCGACTTCCCGATAATTATGTTTCTGCTGATGGGAATTCGATAATCCGATCGTACTCGACGATCCAGATGAAACAATCCTGGCACGGTGACGGACACCAATTTTCCGAACGTTGCTGCTGCTCAGGCGCGGTCCTATGGGGATTGGATTCTATTCCAGCTTGTAAAGGATATCTATTTCAATTGAACACACAATAGCCTGATGCTAATAATACAAATGCGCTTCCAAACCTTTGCTTCTGACATCGCGCAGGGAAAAGCTAGAAGAAAACACACGTACCTAAATCAGATATACTAGAACCGATATACACCACTTAACGAGAAATCGGGAGACACGAATAGCGCTATCTGGCGACAGAAATGGAACTATTACACTGTGAATTTTTTCGGAGCTTTGATCAGAGATGCCAGGTGTCCTGATTTTTCAATTGACAATCGCAAAAAGTGTGGCGTAGCATATAGAAAAGGCGGAAGTAAAATGAGTACTATTTGAATAAATATGAATTGTTAACAGCGCATATTCTTTTTCTCGCAAACGTTCATGACTCCTTAGGGCATCCGCAGCAATCGCGAGCAAAGTGAAAATGCTCACGAGCTTGATCACTTTTATACCGCACCGGGGGTTAGTATGAAGGTGAGCAAAATAGGGCCGTTGCCGTCGGGACCGACAAAATCACCAAATTTGCTCACAAGAAAGGGGCGAGAGCAAACATGCACTGAAAAAATTCAACCGTTTAATGCTAAGTTGAACAAACGACGTTCAGCGTGTAGAGTTTGTTGACATTTTATTTTGCGCATGGTCGCGAATCGTCCAACTGTCCACAGAATTTGTTTGCTGCCGGTATTTTTGAACCGCAAATCCGAACCAGAATACAACCATTCTTCGAACCAACAGCAATAGCAGTCTCAGGGCCCCGGGAGGTATGTACAACGGCAGCCTGCAACTGGATCAGAATAATAGTTCGTGTGGGAAAATCGAATCACAGAAGAATCTTTGAGTTAACTTGGCACATCAATATCTACGGGTTCAACCCAACCCCCGGATTCCCAAGATGAGACTACCGGTGCGCGGACTTCCTGAAGATTATCAAAAAGGAAAAAAAACTTCTCGGATTTATTTGTCATACAGCAGGCTCGTGTCCATTGGCCAGTGGCTATAAAGGTAAGTGGCAGATAAAGTGATTGTCTTATCAGAGCACGATAGAAAATCCAGTGAATCTGAGCTGAGCAAATGGCCCACAAAGATACAAAAAAAAAACAACTGTTCTTGTAACATAAAATTTCTTCCCCCTTTGCACGTAGGTTTCAACATCAAGAGCCAATGATGCTAATTCCGACAACAAATCGGGTCTGGGCACCAGAATTTCATGTGGATCCATGTTGGTCAACAAGATGAAGGCCTTATCCGTCTGCATATCAATTTTTTCAAATCATTAAAGCGTAAGTTAACGGAAATCCTAGGTTATATCAAAATTTATTTTTCTTTTAATTTCATTTTAGATTGTAACAATTACATTGCGTCTAATGAGGCCGGAAATACGAAGATCAAAATTTGGCTGAAATTTATTTGAAAAGAATTTAATCCAATCAAAATTCCAATTGAGAGACTATCAAAGCTATGCAAATTGCAGCCTTCCACAAGTGTCTCGGAAGTTAACAATATCAAAAAAAGTTGTTTTAGATGACTCATGGGAGTCGATTTGGGAACGATGACAACTGATGCATGAAGAAGCGATTGGAATGAATCCGAAACTTCTCAAATCACATCGAAAAATTTCCAGACTACCCAATGAGAATGTTCCGGTAAACATCTTGAAAGTAACAATATTTATTTAAATTTTACATAATTTATTTACATTTGTTATACCTCTTCTCGTATTCTTTTGAGCTGTTAAACACATAAATCATGGTAAAACTTCTCAATAAATCATTCTAATGTACAGTACAGCTCAAAATATAATATAAAAACACCCATTGACTACCATTTCTTTAAACATGTGGATCCCGATTCTCTATGATCAGCTCGTCTATGGTGGTCCAAACGTTCGCCGAGGTATCCATGATCCGAAGTTCGAACCGCTACAGCGTTTTGTTCCGTCCAAGCCGTTGGATCAGCAGCGGTAGAGGTAGAATTATTACCTGGTCGATCAGAGCCGGCACGAAGATGACTCTTTCGGTGAAGATTGGTTTCAACCGCAGATCCAAACGGTGAATGGACCGCTTCCTAATGAGGTGAATTAAATCGAGTATGTTTAAGATAGGCTTGAACCGGGGCAATGTGGGCTCAAAATGGTCCTCCATCTCGCTGCACCAGGTTCCGCTGATTTTGATTCCTGCTGCTGCTGTCAGGAAGTTCCGGCTGCATCCGCCACCAGACCCGGTAGCTGGTTGCTCGAAGCTGCTTGGCCCTGCTCGTGCTCTACGGCAAGTTCCCCCAGGATGTCGACTATGGAGTTATCAACTATAGCAGCTAAACGCTTTCGATCCACCATGAAAGTGTAAACAACCGAAATTTAAGCGAAAAAACTCACGGCTTAGAAAATTTAATCGATCGTTTAAATTTTTTAACAACATTTTCTGCAAAAGTTTTCTCAGTGCAATGCTAAATTTAAAAATAAATATACTAACGCCCGGTGCGTGAATGAGTGTGTATACCAAAACCGGTCCGCTGAAATGAGCAAAACCGGGCCGCGTATACTCGCGTATTGGTGCGTTTGCTCTTACAATACTTAAAACATTATCCAAACCCTTAAAGCATCGGCAGCGGTAAGTGCTATCCTAGGTGTTAACCCCGGACACATTCTAGGTCCTTTTTTAGCTTTAGCAGTACATTTGCGCACCGGTAAGTGCTAAACTGGTTTCCATTTTAGCCACTGGTGACGCTCCGATAGGTGTTGTTGTTTTTTTATGCTATTTCCTTTTGTTAGTATCTGTCCAATCAGGAGCTGGTCGGTGTTCAAATATGGCTCCTGGCTTGCTTTTTCAATACCGAGGAACAAGTGTCAAAATTGAGTGTTATTATAGCTTTGACAGCTGGCCGCTGCTGATACTCTTAAACATCGTGATTGTAATATTCCTATCGATTTAGTGCAAAATTTAAAAAGAAAAAGAAAGAATTCTAAAGGGAATGTTATTAGAATCAGAAACATTAAGGTCAAGAATTCGTAATAAATGACTAATTTATTATGACTTCATAAATAACTAAAAATACCTTGATTTACGACATTCGCGATAAAATCTGCCAGCACTGATTTTAGACTTTTGCATTGCAAATTTCCGCCAACACTTAACGAGAAAGCAAACAAACTACATATTCTTAATCAAACATTTGCGCCTTTTAGTTTCTTTAAATCAAATTCCATAAAATTTATTTCATCTTTGTCTTTATTTCGAGTTTTAAACAACGATCCGTTACCTGGAATATGTCATACAAAACGGCAAATCAAAATAAGCGGAAGCTTAATACAAATTTTAAAAGCTTAGCTAAGAGACGAAATTAAATATAGATAAAGTAATAAAAAAATGGATACTCAAAAATAATTATTATTAATTTTTCCTAGTTATATTTAAATAGTTTTTTGTGTTTTGGATTATCATTTGTTCTGCAATAGTAAAGAATAATAAAAATGTTTCATTTCAAAAATAATATACATGCCAATACCAATATAATTTCGTCACATTCCATGGCGGGAGCAGAATTTTTCCTTCTTGGTAATAACAAATGACATGATGCTTAATGTGCACACAGTTATCGTATTAATTAAAAAAAAATTTGCTTAAATTTTGTTTTCTCCTTGTTAATCGTTTCTGTGAAATTGTTTTTTTATTTGTTTATATTTTTGTTTTGCGTTCACGTGCACAAATAAATGATGGGAAAACATTAAGAAATATATCGCATTCCGATTATCTATTGCGAATCGAAAGAGTTTTTTTTTATTTATTTCAGTACAATTGGTTTAAATTTGAAATAAAAAACAATTCTGTTGCATACATTTGTCTCAATTAATAAAAAAAAAAATCAATCTGTCCCGCATAATTGAGGATGGTAACGAAACGATTTTTGAAACAGTCAAACGACGATTTGACAAATCGTAAAAAAACGTTTAGCAAACGCTTATTTAAATTGTAAAATACATTGCAGGAATCGTGAATTTCAAATTGATGGTATTTTAAATATGTCGTTAGGTTATGTAACTGTTAAAAACTGTTAAAACACTTATATGGAGGAACTCTTCTACAAATAGTTTGTTTACAGTTGATGAGACACAATCAGATAAAGTTATCAGCTTATCGAACTATTGTGACTGCTGTTAAAATAGAAAATGGCTAAAACGATTTCATATAACGTTCTTCCAACGCTTCGCCTACACCAACTAGAATAATGAAAAACATAATACAAATCGTTTGCTTTTTATAAACTGTTTATCAAAACGTTTGAAAGAAAATCTTAACCGTTTAAAACTGTAACAAAACTGCTGGAGAAATGATTTTGAATACGGTACCACAGACAGTCATCAAAGAACCCAAGTACGTTTCTAGTAAAGGTAATATGACATTTTGTTTTTTTTTATTTAATAATCGAAAAATAATTTTTAATGCATAATTTCGTTATTTTCACTTGATGAATTTTAATATTCTTCTCGGCAACAGACGTTTTTTTCTCGTCCTGCAGGTTTCTCTCGGTGGCTGACTTAAAACCGGCTCCATAACTGAACTATTTACACCTTCCGTAGTAGACTGCTCTGCTGCAGGTAGCTCAATACAGCCGATTAGAATCTGTACTTGGGACCGGGACTATCACTGTAATGCAAGAAAGAACAATTAATAACCACTTCAGCTTCACGCAGTCTGCAAAACTAAACCGAAACACAACTTCATCCACCTGAAAAACAACCGCAACTTCTGCAACTTCAGATTCCTGACGTAGATTTCCCACCTCCCAGTATGCTGGAAAGATGAAGCAGCGACGCCGTCCGGAAAGCCAAAAGACCGAATTGGCTGTTGAATCCAAAATCGGGAAACAAAATCCGATAAAGTTGGCCGCGGACCACGATCGCGAACAAATTTACTACGTACTTCCGAGCGATTTAAACACGCAACTTCTTCTTGGGCATGTTTGTTTTTATCGTCCTGCTTGCGGCTTTTGGAAGTGGTGCCGATTTTCCATGTTTTTTTTTATTTTCCCAAATGTGCTGAGTCGAGAAAATCCATTATTTTTTTTACAATTTATTCTATTCAAAACGGTTCATACATTAAATTTTTTTCATGATCATGTTATTTTTTTCAAAATCAAATGATTCTTAAATTAAAACACTCGTACAAACCAAAATTGAAAATTCATTCAAGTTTAAAACTCCAATTGTGTTTGTGAAATAAATCATGAGAATATTTCGTTTTCTTCCCGAGCTAAACTACCGTATTTGTTAGGATTAACAAAAACCTCACAAAAAAAGAAAAAGTGATATTCCCTTCATTTAACAGACTTTGCAATGTATTTTAAGATTTTTTTTTCTTTGGGTTTGTCCAATGTGTTTTAAGATTACAGGAAGGTCATACGAAAATGATTTGTTTTGTTCAGTTCGGTTACACTATTTTTAATTCAATTCAATTTTCATAAATTCATTAATGTGTTTTTTTATTTGCAAAACTATCTGGCATCTTTGTCTCGCGCTTCGGTCACTTTTTTACATGAGTGTGACATTAGCCATGGACGCTACGGTTAACGGTTTGAGATCATTTTAACGATTAGAAAAATATTGAAGTAAATCGTTCAAACCGTTCATTCGCCGTTCCAGATACCATCACTTTTTCACATGAACGTTCATGTTTCGTTCTTATTGTAGTCGAAGTAAAGTCAAACATAATAACTACGTTTACAGGGACATTCACTATTTCTGGAGGAGTAGATGAATCGTATGGACTGTTTGAGATATGGTTTTTTCGTATGCGGGGTACCCTTTCAAAATGTTAATCTGGAGTTGTCAAAATGCTGATCAGGGATGCCGTCCGAACATATTTTCATCACTTTTTTCGTTTAGTTTAGGAAGACATAAAAATAATAAATTCCGCTCATTTAAGAAATGAATTCAAAATTCGCACCACCAGCTTCTACTTCTTAAATGTTTTTCAGAAGATATGTCACAAGTCTCTCAGGCATGATTCCAAGTCCATTATCAGAAAACATGGATATTATTTGTTAGCCTTTTGTTTTTTTTGGAGCACTGGCATTTCGGAAACGATCAAAAAAAAGTTGGCAACTCTTGCCTGTTGTGGACATGGTTTCTTATTGACGAAGTTTGAAAATAAAATTAAGTGGATAATCGGTTTTCTAAACGCGTTTAAGTTGGTGGAAAAGTTGAGTGAAATCTGTTCGTATATCGAGAAAGTGACGTACAGGATATTAATCACACGGTTCGGAAGAAATTTTAGTGTTTTGTGGTGCGTTTTCTGTTAGGTCGGTCGATGACGGTAGCATTTTTTCTTTTCGCTTCGTTGAAAGCTCACATACGGTTAGAGAAATCGAACGAAGATGACGTCAAAAAAGCTTATAAACCGAAAGGCATTGAGATTACTGAAGGTTACCCCCCTAGATAAGTATATATCATTTATCACTGCCATCTGGTGAGTAATCTATAGAGAACGACATCTGGCGAGTAATTTATTTGCAGTAACCCGCAGTAACCATTTTAAAGATTGCGCGTTCCATGACAATTTAGTAAGTGTTCAAACCACGGACAAATGCACAGCATTTCAAAAGTTCAACTGCATAAAAGCTTTTATTTTGTATCGTTTAGTTTAAAATTGAGCTGGTTAGCTACATGGTTGCCAAACACTCTGAATATTTTCTTGTGCAATTTTAAATAATATTTCATCATCTGCACTTTTTATAAAAAGTCATATGTTCTATGGAATTCCTTAATTATTAATTTTCTTATTAATTATTTCAAAATTGTAAAATTCATATTTCATCTGCTGAAGACTGAGCTTAGAAACATTTTGAAAATGATAGTATGATTACCATCATTTTTGTATGTAGGTTCAATCTTCTCATTTAAAAACTACATTTTAATTTTGTTTCAGCATTTTCATTATCCTGTGAAATATTACTGCGGTTACCTCTTATTTCAATCTTTTTCACAGCATTTAAGTTACATCGTTTAATAGCACATAATGCTAGGTTCAACTTGAAATCAATTCATATTTGATTATTTTAAATATCATTCAGTTCAAACAATTAGAATATTTTATTTTATGTTTACCTTTTAATTCTTCAACAACCTTTGATCACTGAAAGAGTTTTTTCATTTTTTGTAGTTATATGGTTATTCGTGATCATTTGCAATAACTGATTCTATTCAAATATAGTTTCAATTATTCTAGAGAAGGGTCAGAGCCGAGCATCAAGTCATCATCATTGTCTACTTCATCATTATTTACTGTAATTGTATTTTATCATCGCTTAATTTTCAGATCATCAATTTTTATATTTTTATATCTATCTATACTTGTATCATCTTATATTTCCACCATAAATGTACATATCTTAAGTACTTTTTGATATAAATTCACAGGTTCGCCAAAGCGCTTGTAGAATTTAGTAAATCAAGATTCGATAAAAGTATAACTGATTCGTTCTTTGATTTTTATTTTATTATCATCAAATTTATATTTTGCAGATTTTTATTTCATTGAATTTTTACACTTTGATGTTCTGATATTTTAATAAAATCAATTGAGAAATCTATAGAAATCAATAATGGTTGAAAATCAATTAAAACAATTGTTCAGGTAGAATATTTTTTTTTATTTTACAGCTTTTCCAAAGAATAAATGATTTCATCATTAATTATGTTTATAAAACAATTTTTAATAATATTTTTGTAAGGACATTACTATGTTTATTGTATTTTTTATACTTTAGAAATGTATTTTTAACAGATATTTTGTACGTGCTCAATCATAATCATCATATTTCATAACATTTTCAGCATCACTGTATCTCATGTTCCTGTCTCGGCCGAGGCAACAGAATAATATAATTCATATTAATATGTTTAAATATTTTCTATAGCTTATCTACAGCGAAGGATCTTCGAAGAGACTTTTTGATTTGTTTAGATTATTTTATTTTAGTCAAAAATGTTTTTTATTTATTTACATTATCGTTATGTTATCAGAATTGAAGGATTCTTTTGCTGCAGCGTAATAATTGTTTTTTTTTTAAAATGTATGCATTAACTGTATTTTTATCTTTTTCAGGAAAACAATAAATGAATCTTATTATTTATATTATATTCTTATTTCACATTATATTATACTATGTAATATTATATTGATTTCTATAATTTTATTATGTTATATATTATATATTGTATTATATTATATTATTTATAAAAATTGTATTTAATAAGCGAAAAAATGGGTTGGGGCATCAGGGGATCCTTGTTTTGCAAAAGGAGCAGGTAGCGGTATGTGCTCGTTACCCGTTTCGAATACAGGACGTTTCTCAATTTATGTCAAGGGAATTTGGCATGGGTGAGAAAAAGATCGTATTTGATTACTTTTTGTAAAATAAGGACGCACTCTTTTTTCGGAAGCCTTGGGGGCGGGATTATAATTTACATGCTATTTTGGTTGGTCAACAATATGGTAATAGCTTCTCGAGGCTACTCCACTTATACCCTGGATACCGTAAGTGCCTCTGCTTGCGATTCTATTCCCTTAAAAGTCTCATTGAGAGGTTATAACTGTATTGCATGGTAGCCAAAATGGACGCGTGGGTTATTTTCTTGGCCATAACCGCGGCGCTGCCGCAAACCCAAGGTGGATTCATACATACATACATGTACATACACTGGCATTTCGGAAACGATTTGTTAGCATTGATTTTTTTAATCAATTCATTAATTATAAACATTTAAGAGAGATTATTGTCATGTTATTGCTGGATAAAAGCTCGATATAATATCCTTTGACCTAAGAACTGTATTTGATAAATGATCTAACAAACTTTATAGTTTGATAATGATAAACCGATTTGTTTGAAAATGTTTAAATATTAACAAGAAACATCTAGCATGAGACAATAACAATATAATATTTTAATACGAATCGTTTAAAAACCCATTTTTTGCCAAATTGAAAAGCGGAACCCGTCATCTAGTAAAGATAAAATAACGATATTTCTACGTAAATTTCGTAATATTTTTTTCCTTAACTAAAAAATTTCTATAAACAGTTAAGCAGTTGACCGATTGAAAAAATACATCCAAATGTATGTATTTTTTGAAACAATCAAATTTGTTGGTTCACTAAAATTTTTATGGTGCAAGAATAGAAACAAACAATTTCATTTATTATAACTGGCATCCCTGATCAAGTCGAGTCGGAATACACGCTTTTCACAAGTTAGACGAATTTCTCGAATTAATGCTTCCATTATGTCCGCTAGAGGATGCTGATGGTGTCGCCTTCTCATTATATGAAGAAAATAAGTGTGGTGAATATTGTTTCAATTATATTTGCCTAAATAGTAGAATGCGCCATAGTTTCATAGAAATCTTTGTGCAAACATGGAAAAGTAAAATTGATGTATCTCGCTTGGATACAAGTGGATACAGGTGGTTGTATCTGCATCTTGTAGACGAAATCTTTGACTTTTTTTACATCTAAAGCGGGCTGCCCGATGTTGCCCGGTGTTTGTAAAATAAGGCGTGAAAAAGCCCTATTTTCAGTAATCTTTTTAACATAGCTCTGCAGTATCACATTTTACAAACTTCAAATGTTCAACAAAGTGGTGTATTTTAGTAAGACAAACAACTTTGTGGAACATATTATTAAACTTAAAATTAACTGAAAAAAGTTATTAATAATAAACTGATTTTTAGAGGTTAAGTTTCTTATTTGGCCGATATCTCTGAGAATAAACATTTTAGAAACTTGACATCTGAGACAAAGTTGTAGAAAATTTGATTTTAAACAAGTTTGTTGCAGACATCAAAGAGCTCAAGAGAAGTTAGAAATTTTATCTTACTTGTAGGGGGATTAATCAGAAAAATAATAGTTTTTTATTATAGAGCTGATTTTACTGACAAACTGCTCCGAAGACACCAATAAGCCTAAATGTGACCTGAAAAAGTTATAAGCAACGATCACGTTTTTCGCATTAATGACCACTGTGCTTTGGCTCGAAGGGCCTCATACATTTTGAGCTGTTATCACAATTAAACAATTTAAATAATGATCAATAGTTAAAAAAAATCCATTCTTTAATTTGAAACTTTCAAAATTAAGTTAATTAAGTAAAATGGTAGTTGTTCTGAGACAAAATTATGATAAAAATTATAAAAATAAATTTCAATTATGGGGATTTTATGGCAATAAAAAATTACATTAAAAATATGAAACTTAGATTATTGATAGAAACTTGATATCAGTTATGCTTCAAATTTTATTCAAAGCACGTTTTTTATGCAAAAAGTGAAATTTATTTTCATCAATTCTATCATAACTTTTAAAATATTTCTCACAATGGTATTTTTCGCAGAATATTCGGTGATACAGACGGTACTATTGAATATATTTTAAGCTTATTTACGATTTTTCATGTTCATGCTATTTATTTCAAGAATATTCGTTTCACCGAATACTTGAAAAGGGGTAAGAGTCGGTATTCGACCGTTCGCCCTAATCGGTACATCTCTAATTTTCGAAAAATACTGAAAATACTTTTTCTGAAAAGGTTATGGATAAAACCTGATAAAAAATCGAGTTCAGAAATTTACTTCCAAAAACAGTTTTTAATGTATAGGCTCCAAAAATTTGCCTATATCCTTATTTTTCCCAGCTGAGATAAAACTATTCCGTCATCCCCGACTACTTTCTCGGAAACATTGATAGCGTCGCCAACTTCCAACACCTACAAGTCTCTTCCAGCGCGGTGAACCTGAATGCTGGCTCCTTCGCGCTCTCTCCTTCCGGAATCAACGATAAAATGCACTTTCCTGAAATTTAAGAAGCAAGCGACAACTTCCTCCTTATTACGGTTTCCTAGTCTCTTTTTTCACCCAGATTTCGGTAAATCTTCAAGAAAATGAATGTCTCCAAACATCTTTATTAATTAAAACACTAATAAACTCGGGATTTTCAAAATTTTACAAATTTATGGAATAACAACTTTTGCGAACATGTTCTTTACTTCACCTATGTCAGAATCCATCCTAAATTTTCGACATTTTTTAACGTTTATTGCTCGAGACAGTGTTCAATAAATAATTTTACATGTTTTTTACAATTGTAGCGAGTATATTTACTTAAAAATACTAAATCATCTTCTTTCGTGAACAGTCCTAAAAATTTTGGTCATTAAAAATGTGTGTATAAAACTCTCGCTCCCTCATTTCAATTTTCATTTCAATTTCATGACGATTTCATGAAGAGTGCATAATAGCAACAGGGAAAATGTTAATTTCGAGTTCCGATGTCCAAGATTGGGAACCTGAAATAAAAATTCATGGTTTCGTCGGTTCAGTCGCAAGTTAAACGCATTTGATTTTTATTTTCGCATACATTAGTGGCGGGAATTCGGACTTCACCAATTTAGTTGTTCTGAGATTGGGATTACAAAAAAAAGAACCAGAATCCTCGGACTTCCAAAACCGGAATGCCATAAATTCTGGTTTTTGGGTTTTCAGAACAAACTGAACTCCTAATCACATCTAAACCTGATTGCAAATTGGGATTTGAGTTTGGGATGCGAGTTTCTGTCGATTGGCTTGCATAAAAAATTATAGTTTATGGTATTGGTTTTTCACATGCCTCAGGAAAACTGCTGTAGTTCATATATTATACGTAGAAAAAATATTTGCCTTATGTATATGAAAGCTGAAGTTAATGTCTACATTATGAAGCCAAGATATATTTTTTTGAATTTTTTGAAAGGGTCTCAAAAAGTTCAAATAGTGGGTCTGAAAAACCTACTTTTCATTCGATTGCTAGTAGAAACTGTTTGAACGGTGATAGAGCTTTTAAAAAACTGTGACTACAAAATTAATTCTAATTCTAACATTTTTGATATAAGTTTTGTTTAGATCGGTTGAACACGCCAAAAGTTATAACGATTTGAGCTTGTAGTGTCAAATGGACACTCCTAGTGCTGATTACGGTAACGAAATCTAATGCGGATGAGGGTTAAGATCTTAGATCTTGAGAGACTTTCAGCCTTTCCTTGCATTATGAGGAACTTAAATCTCATGTCTCAAGACTTCTTAGATCTCTTTTCCTAGGTCTCAGGTCTCGAATCTCAAAAATCAGGTTGCAGTTCTTAATTCTCAGGACTGCAATTTCAATACGGGTTTTTTAGTATGTACAATGTTTTATGCAAAGGTTTCTGGTGACGTTTGTATTTGTTCCGAGCAGAACATTTTCAAATCTTTAAATAGAGAAAATTTTATTAGTTTTAAAGTGTTCAACCAAAGAAAATTGAAGTTTTCTGTTGAAAGTGTGTTGCAGATCTGAAAAATGAAATTTTAAAAAGTGATACAGTGCACGGGGCAAACGCTACACCACCCAGATTACCCAGGAATGCTACTGCCCAGATGAAGATACCGCGACATTCTTCTTGCGAATTCTGAGCCCGTGATCCTGAGCCTGATGAAGATGAAATCAAATTTGTTTATTCGAAAGTTTATAGCATTCAGAAAATCAGAAAGCCTTTATTCGCATTGCAATGTGCCATCATTCTTCATATGTAAGAAGTCGGCTGATGAAGGCCCACTAAATATGTATCGCAGCACCTGTTTCATAGAACGATATCCATCGTGAACCCAGCTGTCTACAGATTGGTGAGTTCGTTCCTTTTTCAAATGATTAAACAATTATACAATTCATCATCAATCCTATCTGCTAAATAGGATTTCCTCAAACTGACCATTCCCCTTCCTATCTGAACACAGCATCCTGGGTCGTATGAGTTCTCTGCACCTAAAAAGTTTCTTTAGCTGTTTCAGATTATCCTCACAATGATTACCTACATTGACTTGTCGCGGTGTGCATTGTAGTACCACATTGATCTTCAATAGCAACACTTGAAATGAGTATATAATCCAGGTACTCATTTTGGCATCTCGTATTGTTCTTGATTATTAGTTGTAGCATGTATCAGCCAATGCACGATGTGTGTAGTCACCGAATGCTATGCTATGCTATGCTACAATGTTTTATGCAAAGGTTTCTTCTTGTACCCGTTTATTCAAATTAGGAAATTCATCCTTATTAAGTATACTCGTCGTAGGCTGTCAAGTGATATAAATTTTCTCAAAATTTATGAACTGTGCGGTACGAGGAGGTCTGATTATTTTTTTCTTATCTCTAATATCTATATGTAATGTAGCCTGAACAACGCCACATCGATTTCTGGGGAGCGAAACGAACAATCTAAAGCAGTGGTTTTCAAACCTTTTCTCACTCACCGCCCCTCCTGTTACGATACTGTACAGGTCACCAAAATTTTTTTTCTCGAAATACAACAAAAAATGGTAGTTCTGAGCTCTTTCAGCGCCCCTTTGTAGGCTCTTAACGCACCCTAGTGGGCGGTAGGAATTATTTCTTTGAAAATCACTGATCCAAAAGAATCCACAGTAACGTGACGCCTTCAGACCTCAGAATGTTTCCATAAAGACTAAACCCATTTGATAATGTACGACAGCCACTGTGACGTTCCAAATGACGCTGTACTTTGTCCAGGTCGCATGGTTGATTGCAGGAGGGCGGCAATCCATTTAGCAAATTAGTAAGAAAGATTATCTTGGGACGACAATCAGTGAATCCACGAGCAGTCAAAGCAGCAGCTGCAAGGTTTTGTGCTTTTCTCTGTCTGCCCTTTTGGGGGAACCAAATTGAGGCAGACGTTTTTTCCCTTTCCCCTGAAAAAGTCGCGAGGAACGCATTACCTTAATGCAAATCACTGCCAGCTAGTAGCCGCTACTATTTAACTGATGAATGCGGTCCGGTTGATGTGATAATTACATTCGCCTTTCTCATATGAGCGTGCTGGTACCTTTTATTTATCTAGAACTAGCCAACGAAGTCAGTTTCAGTTGGTCTTACGGAATTCAACTCAACAACAGCTGGAGCTGGCTAAGAGCTGCTTTGCTGTAATTCGTTTCATTGGCATTAGCAGTAATTAACGCGGGCTAACACATAGAGTAGCGCGTAGAGTATCTCGTGAAGACCAACCTGTTCTGACTAGGGCTAAACTCGTTTGAATCTGAAAAATATGCCACCGTGGTGCATATTATTCGTAACACTGCTTGTGTCAAGGGTCGTGATATATTCTAAACTTGCTTCTAATTAGATAGTTGTGGTGCTTGGCTTTGAACTTGTTAAGTCGAATTCGCATCGGAATAACATTTGCCTCTCTTTTAAATAAAAGATTAGTTTATCTCATGTGACCTAATTAATCTTTACAGATAAACAAAAGCTTTTGTGACTGCAAAAAGTTTGTTTTTTTTTCACTATTTAATTACCAGAGTGGTTTTACGATAATTAAAACACCAAGTCAACTAATTATTCTGATTAACTTTTACGGAAATTAAGATCTCGAGAGATGCAATCGGTGATTTAAGATAATTGAATTATGACCAAATGAAAGTTTCCTCTAACTTTTATCATGAAGTTTATTATTCATGGAATGTCACTAGGATTATGGCAAAAATGACGAAAATTGAAAATTAAAAAATGACAAATATGACAAACAAGATAAAAATAGCATAACAGACCAAAATAATTCAAATGGTGAGCATTATGAGAATGTTATAAAGACAATAAAACACGCAAATATAAAAATATAAGAAAAAGAAACAAGATAAACAATGGCAAAAAATCTCAAAAATGTGAAAATTTTTAAAAATACTAAAATGAGAATTTCAATATATTGAAAAAAAAATACATTGCAAAAATTGTGACTATTGATACGAATTCTAGAAAATGTCATCAAAATAGTCAAAGTTCAAAAATGTAAACATTTGTATTCATCAAATGATGAATCAACCTTTTCTAAAACAGATCCGGAGAAATAGAAATTAAAAGTTACTTTTTGTTCCAAATTTTAAGGCAAGCTTAAATTAAGAAGCAAAAAAATTATGTGGTTTTTCTATTAATTTTCTTTTGTATCACTTAAGATACGTTCCATTTGGTTCAAAATTTTCAAGTCCGAAAATGCTTTTTTCTGAAATAATTGAAAAATGTATTAGAATTCAGGGTAAAAACAACCATAACTCCATTTTCCAAAGCGTGCGGTGGTTCAAACAGCCTTCATTAGATTTCTCGGAAAAAATCACACAAGATACGTCCTATTTGGTTCAAAATTTCCAAGTCCGAACATGCGTTTTCTTAACTATTTGAAAAATGTAGGGAAATTGAGCATAAAACGACCATAACTCCATTTTCCGTAGCTTGCGGTGACCCAAACAGCCTTCATAGGATTCCTCGGATAAAAATCACACATAATACGTCCCAATTGGTTGAAAATTTGGAAGGCCGAACATGCTTTTTTTCATAAAATAATTGAAAAATATAGGGAATTTAGGGTTAAAACCGCCATAACTCCATTTTTCGAAGCGTGCGGTGGCTCAAATAGCCTCCATATTCGATTTCTTAAAAAAAATTACACAAGATAAGACTATTTTGGTTTAAAGCTTTGAAGTCTTAATAAGTTTTTTTCTGGATCGTTTACAAAATATAGAGGAATTAGGGGTTAAAAAGGCACTATAACTCCGTTTGTAAGCTCGTGCGGCAACTATGTTCAATCGCTTCTCTGGAAATTTTCACTAAAGGAAAGTACTTTTTCATGGATTTGTTTCGAGTAAGACGGAAGACATTGAATTTCTTCACGGTTTATACATTTTTTCCCCATTGTGCGATGGGTAGAAAAAAAAAGATTCTTGCTCGAAAGAAGAACCTGGTTGCCATCCCCCTGGTCCGGCCCGGTTGTTCGGATTTCATTAGAAAAGCCCGGATTTTGCACGGGTTTATTCTCATTCTCATCCTTAAATCAAACTTTAAAAACAGATTGTGTTGTACATTTTTTTTATTTAAGCGTACAAAACGATTTTTTTTTCGAATTTCATTAAAATGATCGTGAAAGGTTTTCTTAAAGTTAAAATACGATTTAAAATCAGCTGTTCAAATTTAATGAAAAAAAAATTCATTTTATTTTTTATTTTTGATGAGTAATTCCTAGGTTTTGACCAAATTGGTCCGGATATTGCCCGGATTTTGTTCGACAATTGTGAATTCAAATGCTAGGATTGTGCCAGGTTTACGATAAAATAATCTTGATTTGTCGGGCCCAGATACGCGCCGAAAAACTACTGGCAACCTTATACTTCCTCCACCCATTTTTTGTTCAAATCACCATCGACTGTAAGAAAAAGCAACTTTTTTTGTTAATAATTTAACATGCTAATTGTTAACAATTTATATTTAGATCAACATGATAGATTGAACTGAAACCAATAAAGAAAGCCTTTGAAAAAAATTGTAAGTGAACGTGAAATGTGAAAACCGTCAAAATAATGTAAAAACTTTTAAAACATCTCGAACAATACCACAAAGTTCCACAAAAGTATAAAAAAAATATAAATATAAATATAGAAATTTAAATTTCGTTAGTAGTTCCGAATGGAATTTTAAAGTTCCTTAGAAGCTTTGCATCGAATCAGAAAGTTCGTTAAAAATTCATAAGAACACAGGATAGTTAGATATGATTTTCTTATTTTAAAAGTCGCATGAGACGCACAGAAATGTTACATATACTTCTATGGGCATTTTAAGTTCGTTCAGGAGTTTAAATTGAGCACTTAGGAAAAAAGAGCTCAAGTAGCTCATATTCGTCCAAATGCAACCTGAATGCACACGATTAAGTAACTTTAATCACAATTGCCTACAAAGTCCCAATTGTTAAAATTTACAAAAATTGTCAAAATTGTCAAAATTGTCAAAATTTTTCTTATTGATAAATTCGGCAAAGTTTTCAAAATTGTCAAAATTGTCCAAATTGTCAAAATTGTCAAAAATTTTCAAAATTGTCAAAATTGCCATATTTGTCATAATTAGATATCAAAATTGTCGTATTTGTCAGAACAGACAAAATTGACAAAGCTGAAAAAACTGGTAACATTGTGAAAATTGTCAAAATTGTCAGAATTGTCAAAATGGTCAAAATTGTCAAAATTGTCAAAATTGTCAAAATTGTCAAAATTGTCAAAATTGTTAAGATTGTCAAAACTGTCAAAATTGTCGAAATTGTCAAATTAATCAAAATTGTCAAAATTGTCAAAATTGTGAAAATTGTCAAAATTGTGAAAATTGTCAAAATTGTAAAAATTGTCAAAATTGTCAAAATTGTCAAAATTGCCAAAGTTTTCAAAATTGTCAAATTGGTCAAAATTGTCAAAACTGTCAAAATTGTCAAAATTGTCAAAATTGTCAAAATTGTCAAAATTGTCAAAATTGTCAAAATTGTCAAAATTGTCAAAATTGTCAAATTGTTAAAATTGTGAAAATAGTCAAAAATGTCAAAGTCAAAGTCAAAACTGAAAAAATTGTCAAAATTGTCAAAATTGTCAAACTTGTCAAACTTGTCAAAATTGTCAAAATTGTCAAAATTGTCGAATTTGTCAAAATTGTCGAAATTGTCACAATTGTCAAAATTACAAAATTGACACAATCGCCACAGCATTGACCAAATGTCATAACTGTTCAAATTGACAAAACTGTTAAAAATGTCAAAGTTGTCAAAATTGTAAAAATGGTTTAAAATGACAAAATTTCCAAAATTGTCAAAATTGTTAAAATTGTCAAAATTGTTAAATTTGTCAAAATTGTCAGAATTGTCAAAATTGTCAAAATTCTCAAAGTTGTCAAAAATGTCAAAATTGTCAAAATTGTCAAAATTGTCGAAATTGTCAGAATTATCAAAATTGTCAAAATTCTCAAATTGTCAAAAAAGGCAAAATTGTAAAATTCTCAAAGTTGTCAAAATTGTCCAAATTTTCAAAATTGTCAAATTATCAAAATTGTCAAAATTGTCACAATTGGTAAAATATACAATACTGACAACATTAACAAAATCGACAAAATTGACCAAATTGACCAAATTTACCAAATTGAAAAACAACATTGAGAAAATTGACAAAATTAATAGAATTGAAAAAATTGACAAAATTGATAAAATTGACAAAATTTACGAAATTGACAAAATTGACAAAATTGTTCAAATTGACAAAATTGACAAAATGTACTAAATTGACAAAATTGACAAAATTGACAAAATTGACAAAATTAACAAAATTGATAAAATTGACAAAATTGATAAAATTGACAAAGTTGACAAAATTGACAAAATTGAGAAAATCGAGAACATCGAAAAGATTGACAAAATTAACAAAATCGACCAAATTGGCAAAATTGGCAAAATTGACAAAATTTACAAAAGTTAAAAATTTTTCAAAATTATCAAAATTGTCAAAATTGTCAAAATTTACAAAATTTATCAAATTAATAAAATAGGCAAAACATGACACACTTGACAAAATTGGCAAAATTGACTAAATTGACCAAATTGACAAAATTGACAAAATTGACAAAATAAACAACATTGACAAAATTGACAAAATTGACAAAATTGACAAAATTGACAAAATTAACAAAATTGACCAAATTGAGAAAATCGAGAAAATTGGAAAGATTGCCAAAAATGACAAAAATGAAAAAAATTGCCCAAATTCACCAAATTGACAAAATTGACAAAATTGACAAAATTAACATTATTTACAAAATTTACAAAATTTACAAAATTTACATAATTTACAAAATTTACAAAATTTACAAAATTTACAAAATTTACAAAATTTACAAAATTTTCACTATTGTCATAATTGCCAAAATTGCAAAAATTGTCAAAATTGACAAAACTGACAAAATTGGCAAAATTAGCAAAATTGGCGAAATTGACAAAATTGACAAAATTGACAAAATTGACGAAATTGACAAAATTTACAAAATTAACAAAATTTACAAAACTGACAAAATTGGCTAAATTGACAAAATTGACAAAGTTGACAAAGTTGACAAAATTAACAAAATTGATAAAATTGACAAAATTGACAAAATTGTCAAAATTGTCAAAATTGTCAAAATTGTCAAAATTGTCAAAATTGTCAAAATTGTCAAAATTGACAATATTGACAAAATTGACAAAATTGATAAAATTGACAAAATTGACAAAATTGACAAAATTGACAAATTGACAAATTGACAAAATTGTCAAAATTGAGAAAAATTACAAAATTGAAAAAGTTGACAAAATTGACAAAATTGACCAAATTGAAAAAAATCACAAAATTGAAAAAATTGACAAAATTACAAAATTGACAAAATTGACAAAATTGACAAAATTGACAAAATTGACAAAATTGACAAAATTGATAAAATTGACAAAATTGACAAAATTGACAAATTTGACAAAATTGACAAAATTGACAAAATTGACAAAATTGACAAAATTGACAAAATTGATAAAATTGACAAAATTGACAAAATTGACAAAATTGACAAAATTGACAAAATTGACACAATTGACAAAATTGACAAGATTGAAAAAATTGAAAAAACTGAAAAAATTGACAAAATTGACAAAATTGTTAAAATTGACAAAATTGACAAAATTGACAAAATTGACAAAATTGACAAAATTGACAAAATTGACAAAATTGACAAAATTGACGGAATTGACAAAATCGAGTAGATTGACAAAATTGACTAAAATGAAAAAATAGACCAAATTGACAAAATTTACAAAAATTTAAAAAATTGACAAAATTGAAAAAAAAGTCAAATTTCATGAAGTTGACAAAATTGGAAAATTTAAAAATTTACAAAATTGTCAAATTGACAAAATTGAAAAAAATTACAAAATAGACAAAATTTATCAAATTGACAAAATTTATCAAATTGACAAAATTTTCAAAATTGCCAAAATGGTCGAAATTGTCAAAAGTGTTAAAATTGTCGAAAGTGTCCCAATTGTTAAAATTGTCAAAATTGTTAAAATTATCAAAACTGTCAAAATTGTCAAAATTATTAAAATTATAAAAATTATCAAAATTGACCAAATTGACAAAATTGTCATAATTGTCAAAATTGTCAAAATTATTAAAATTATAAAATTTGCAAAATTGACCAAATTGACAAAATTGTCATAATTCTCAAAATTGCCAAATTTGTCAAAATTGTCAAAATTGTAACAATTGTAAAAACTGTAAAAACTGTAAAAATTGTCAAAAATGTCAAAATTCCCAAAATTGTCAAAATTGTTAATATTGACCAAATTGACAAAATTTTCAAAATTGTCAAAATTGTCCAAATTGTCAAAATGGACTAAATTAACAAATTTGTCAAAATTGGCAAACTTGTCAGAATTGTCAAAATACTCGAAATTGTCAAAATTGTTCGAATTGGCAAAACTATCAAAACGACTGTCCTGCAAAACAGGTGTTCGCTACGAATCCGGTAGGAACAAGACGAGCGGGGGCGCAACGAGCGAGGTGGTTAGACCAAGTGGAGCGTGATTTGGCGAACGTGGGGTGCCCGAGAAATTGGAGAACGGTTGCTATGAACCGAGTGAATTTTAGGAATTTTGTTCGTCAAGTTATGTCGTGAGACGGAATACTATGTAAATCAAAACAGTAAAATTTTTCCAAAATTGTCAAAATTATCTAAATTGTCAAAATTGTCCCAATTGTCAGATTGTAAAAATTGGCACAATTCACAAATTGTCACAATGTGCAAAATTTTCGAAATCGTCATAATTGCCAATATTCCTAAAATTGTCAAAATTGACAAAACCTTCAAATTGTCAAAATAGTCAAAAATTTTAATAATGCCATTATTTTTAAAATTGTCAAAATTCTCATATTTGTCAGTGTCAAGTGTCAAAACAGTCAAAATAATTAAAATTGTCATAATAGTCGTAATTGTCAAATTTGTCAAAATGGTCAAACTTGTCAAAATTGTCAAAATTGTTCAAATTGTTGAAACTATCAAAATAGTCAAAATTTCCAAAATTGTCAAAATTTTCAAAATTTTCAAAATTGTCAAAACTGTTGCAATTGTCGAAATTGTCTAAACTGTTAAAAGTGACGAAAAACAAAATTGACAAAATTGTAAAAAACTGTTGCAATTGTCAAAATTTTCAAAATTGTCGAAATTGTCAAAATTATCAAAATTGTCTAAATTTACAAAATTTTCAAAATTGTCCAATTTGTCCAAATTGTTACAAAAATTTTGTCAAAATTGACATAAATTGATCATATCAGCGAAATTGACAAAATATGCAATATGGCAAAATTGAAAAAAAAATACAAAATTGTCACTGGAAATTTACTTTTTCTTCATACATTTTTTATCGACTCGATTAAACCTTTCGGCTAAATTTCGGCACCCGAACGGCAAAGCACTGGCCCATCCACCATTCCAGTTTTTGTGCAATGTAATGATGATCGTTCAAGGTCGTCCGCACGACGCGCGTTATGTAACCCCGGCCTAAACCTGTCGTGTGTGAGTACGAAAGTAAGAAATTACATTAACCCGAGCGAGATAATGAACCTGATGGTCGAGTGCATTTTTTTTGCAGTAATTTTGGTTTCATCTTTTGTGTTTTTCTCTTTTGCTTCGGAAAACGAAGTGCTACGAAGACCTACGCTATCGTACGAGTGCATTCTACAGATATGTATGTACTTTTACTTTCGAGGGCTTAACGCACAGTTGATTTCGCCCGATTGAGCAGGTTGCGTTCCGAGTAATTTCATTCATATTGAGAAATTAGTTTTGTATCACTGTGCGAAAATGGTTCTTTTTTTGGATTACAGGGCAATGTGGAACGTTTTTACAACTTCAAGGTTGTGACGGACCAAACGCATGAATGGAAAGAAATCAAGCCGATGTACTTTCATTTGAAGCTTTTGTTATTTTTAGTTACATTTTAAAGCATTTTAAGGTCAACCACTTACTTTTCGGTGTGAAAAATTAGGCCAATGGGCTGTGTGGTAAATTTGTGTGAGTTTTTTTTTCAATCAGCTGGTGATTCCAAAAGCTATTTGTGTCGTTATGATCTGCAAACTAGTTTACGTCAAATCCAAACTCTTTCATTGATTACCTCAAAGCTTTGCCGGATATAAATAAATATTGTCATCGTCTCCGTCATATTTTCATTGTTTGGCAAGGAAATTTGTATTGTCAACGAAGTGACTGATTATTGAACGGTTTCAAATATTTGTCTTTCACTTTTACATGGGCAAAACAATCGATGATCGTCTCGAGCCAGGTGATCGAGACAATCCGTTGGAATTTTGTGGCTTCGAAATAGGACGACTGGCGTTTGACAAAAATTATAATACCTAATATCTTATGTTTGACATTTGAAATCAAAATTCAGATCCCACGAAATCTCTTCCATCAGTCAAAAGTTCACTGACCCCTTCGAAGGTATCACTTCAAAGACTTTTCTCCATCTCTGCCGTCCGGAGTAGGAAGTTGAAATGGCACCTAAAATTAGAACCCATTAATTAACATTAGATGGCCGCTACTCGTCGAATCATCAACTTGCTTTGCTAATGGTGCTTGGCTGAGTCAACAACAGATGGCAGCCCAGGCGTGACGTAGTACTTACATCTGCTAAAAAGCTACCTCGTTGATGAGAGGACGATAATTTGCTGAGCCACTCGAAGCTTAAGTAGGTATACCTAGTGGATTGAGAGTTCTTTAATTCGCCTCTTTTTTTTTGCATGCTTCTACCTTTTATTTGCTAGAAGATTATCGTCCGATTAGTAAGACGAGATGTAGTTAAATGGGACTAAACGATTGCTTTTTAAATCTTGACTAATGAGGGAGGTAGGGAACTGGTGTCACGTCACGTGTTGGAAATAACACCAATTTAAGCATTCTATTTCCCAATTGTGGACCATCCGGATTAGATGATGGAGGTGTCAAACTGAAAGTTAAACACGGATTTAACACGTAAATAATAAATTTATTGTAAATCAGGGACAGAAGCGAACGACTTCCGTTTTCCCAAGATAAATTAACCAGTAAATTTTTGAAAAATTATCACTTTTTCGACATTTTTGTCCCTTTACCTCATGTTGCCAACTTTGCAAATATTGTCCATTTTGTCAAGTTTGCCAATTTTATCAATAGATGTTAATTTCATCTAATTTGTAAGTATTGTCAATTTTGACAAATTGCCAACTTTGACAATTTTGACAAATTTTTAATTTTGACAATATTCACAATTTGAGAACATTGACAATTTTGATAATTTGTTCAATTTCGTCAATTTTGACAATTTTGTCAATTTAAGCAATTAAAAAAAAAATTTCAGATTTGGAAATTTTGTCAATTAAGTCAATTTTGTCAATTTGGCAAATCTGTCAATTTTGTAAATTTTGACCATTTGGTTAATTTCATCAATTAAATAAGTTTTGACATTTTTTTTCAAATTTGTCAGTGTTGTCAATTTTGTCAGTATTGTCAATTTTGTTAATTTTGTCAATTTTGTCAATTTTGTAATATTTTTCAATTTTATCAATATTTTTAATATAGTCAATTTTGCCAATCTTGACCATTTTGACAATTTTGTCAATTTTGGTAAATTTGGCTATTTTGACAATTATAACAATTTTAACAATTTTGACAATTTTTATAATTTTGTCAAATTTGACAATTTTGTCAATTCTGAAATATTTTACAATTTTGACAGCATTGACAATTTTGACCATTTTGACAATTTTGACAATTTTGACGATTTTGACAACTTTGACAATTTTGACAATATTATCAATTTTTACAGTTTCGACAATTTTAACTATTTTGTCAATTTTGTAAATTTTGACAATATTGTCAATTTTGAAATATTTTACCATTTTGACTATTTTGTCAATTCAGTTAATTTTGTCAATCTGGCCAATTTTGTCAATTTTGACAATTTAGTCAATTTTGTCAATTTTGTCAATTTTATAAATTTTGTCAATTTTGTCAATTTTGTCAATTTTGTCATTTTTTCATTTTTTTCAATTTTGTCAATTTTGTCAATTTTGACAATTTTGTCAATTTTGTCAATTTTGTCAATTTTGTCAATTTTGTCAATTTTGTCAATTTTGTCAATTTTGATAATTTTGTCAATTTTGACAATTGTGACAATTTTGACAACTTTGACAATTTCGACAATTTTGACAATTTTAACAATTTTGACAATTTTGACCATTTTGACAATTGTGACAATTTGTTCAATTTTGACAATTTTGACAATATTGAAAATTTTGACAATTTTGAAAATTTTTACAATTCTGACAATTTTGTCAAATCTATCAATTTTGTCAATTTTGAAATATTTTACAATTTTGACAATCATGACAACTTAAAAAAAATTTTAAAATTTTGAAAATTTTGGCAATTTTGAAAATTTTGACAGTTTTGACAGATTTGACAGTTTTGACAGTTTTGACAGTTTTGACAGTTTTGACAATTATGAAAATTATGACAATTTTGACACTTTTGACAGTTTTGAAAATTTTGAAAATTTTAACAATTTGAACAATTTGTTCAATTTTGACAATGTTGTCAATTTTGACAATCTTGAAAATTTTGACACTTTTGAAAATTTTGTCAATTTTGTAAATTTTGGCAATTTAGTCAATTTTGAAAAATTTAAAATTTTGACTATTTTGTCAAATCAGTCAATTTTGTCAATCTGGCCAATTTTGTCACTTTGTCAATTTTGTCATTTTTGTCGATTTTGTCAACAGTTTCAATTTGGTCAATTTTGTCATTTTTGTCATTTTTGTCAATTTTGTCAATTTTGTCAATTTAGTCAATTTAGTCAATTTTGTAAATTTAGTCAATTTTGTAAATTTTGTCAATTTGGTCAATTTTGCCAATATTGACAATTTTGACAATTTTGACAACTTTGACAATTTTGTCAACTTTGTCAATTTTGTCATTTTCGTCGATTTTGTCAACAGTTTCAATTTTTTCAATTTTTTTTAAATTTTGTCAACTTTGTCAATTTTGTCAATTCTGTCAATTTTGTCAACTTTGTCAATTTTGTCATTTTCGTCGATTTTGTCAACAGTTTCAATTTTGTCAATTTTGTCAATTTCGTCATTTTTGTCAATTTTGTCAATTTTGTAAATTTTGTCAATTTTTTAATTTTTGTCAATTTTCTCAATTTTGTAAATTTTTTTCATTTTTGTCAATTTTGTAAATTTTATCAATTTTGTCAATTTTGTCAATATTGTCAATTTTGTCAGTTTTGTCAATTTTGTCAATTTTGTCAATTTTGTCAATTTTGTCAATTTTGTCAATTTTGTCAATTTTGTCAATTTTGTCAATTTTGTCAATTTTGTCAATTTTGTCAATTTTGTCAATTTTGTCAATTTTGTCAATTTTGTCAATTTTGTCAATTTTGTCAATTTGGTCAATTTCGTCAATTTTGTCAATTTTGACAATTGTGACAATTTTGACAATTTTGACAATTTTGACAATTTTGACAATTGTGACAATTTTGACAATTTATACAATTTGTTCAATTTTGACAATTTTGACAATATTGAAAATTTTGACAATTTTGAAATTTTTTATAATTCTGACAATTTTGTCAAATTTGACAATTTTCTCAATTTTGAAATATTTTACAATTTTGACAATATTGACAATTTTGACAATTTTGACAATTTTGACAATTTTGACAACTTTGACAATTTTGTCAACTTTGTCAATTTTGTCATTTTCGTCGATTTTGTCAACAGTTTCAATTTTTTCAATTTTTTTTAAATTTTGTCAACTTTGTCAATTTTGTCAATTCTGTCAATTTTGTCAACTTTGTCAATTTTGTCATTTTCGTCGATTTTGTCAACAGTTTCAATTTTGTCAATTTTGTCAATTTCGTCATTTTTGTCAATTTTGTCAATTTTGTAAATTTTGTCAATTTTTTAATTTTTGTCAATTTTCTCAATTTTGTAAATTTTTTTCATTTTTGTCAATTTTGTAAATTTTATCAATTTTGTCAATTTTGTCAATATTGTCAATTTTGTCAGTTTTGTCAATTTTGTCAATTTTGTCAATTTTGTCAATTTTGTCAATTTTGTCAATTTTGTCAATTTTGTCAATTTTGTCAATTTTGTCAATTTTGTCAATTTTGTCAATTTTGTCAATTTTGTCAATTTTGTCAATTTTGTCAATTTTGTCAATTTTGTCAATTTTGTCAATTTGGTCAATTTCGTCAATTTTGTCAATTTTGACAATTGTGACAATTTTGACAATTTTGACAATTTTGACAATTTTGACAATTGTGACAATTTTGACAATTTATACAATTTGTTCAATTTTGACAATTTTGACAATATTGAAAATTTTGACAATTTTGAAATTTTTTATAATTCTGACAATTTTGTCAAATTTGACAATTTTCTCAATTTTGAAATATTTTACAATTTTGACAATATTGACAATTTTGACAATTTTGACAATTTTGACAATTTTTCTACAATTTTGAAAATTTTTACATTTTCGACAATTTCGACAATTTTGTCAAGTTTGACAATTTTGAAAACTTTGAAAATTTTGACAATTTTGGCAATTTTGACAATTTTGACAGTTTTGACAATTTGGCAGTTTTGACAGTTTTGACAATTATGAAAATTATGATATTTTTGACACTTTTGACAGTTTTGAAAATTTTGACAAATTTGAAAATTTTGACAATTTTGGCAATTTGAACAATTTGTTCAATTTTGACGATTTTGTAAATTTTGACAATCTTGAAAATTTTGACACTCTTGAAAATTTTTACAATTTTGTCAATTTTGTCAATTTCGAAATATTTTACAATTTTGACTATCAATTCAGTCAATTTTGTCAATCTGGTCAATTTTGTCAATCTGGTCAATTTTGTCAATTTTGTCATTTTTGTAAATTTTGCCAATTTTGTCAATTTTGTCAATTTTGTCAATGTTGTCAGTTTTGTCAATGTGGTCAATTCTTCAATTTTGTCAGTTTTGTCAATCTTGAGAATTTTGTTAATTATGACAATTTTTAGAATTTTGTGAACTCGTCAATTTGTCAATTTTATCAATTTTTTAGATTTTGTAAGTTTTGTAAATAAGGGGAGATAAGGGCATAACGAGCACCCAGGGCATAATAAGCACTCCTATTTTCTACAAAAGAACGTATTTTCTTAAACAAATTTTCATGAGGATTTGTTTGTACTACCTATAGTATTAATTTTTCACCAACAAAGAAATATTCTTTTCATCTTAACAGAAATATTAAATAATAACCAGCTAAATTCTCAAGTGACGAAAATAAAATAATTTTTTAGCACCACCAAATAAGCTTTTATGACCTTTAAATAATCTTGATTTGAAATGTACGCACTGCAACATGATTTACATATTGTTTCTCAATTTTCACCATAATTTTTTTCTGATTTTTCACTTTAATCAATTGTTAAACGCGTTTTTACTTAAATTTGTTGACCTGGGGCCATGCTTCCGAAAATCAATCATTTTCACTGAGCCATGCTTGACTACATTCAGAGCCAAAAAATCGAAGCAGTCAAATTTTCCTTCTTCAACCAAATCATACAAACAATCATGCATGACAACGACGCTTCTGTATTTGAAACACTTTTGCGATACATGATGAGGTAAAAAAGGACGCAGACTATCAGCAACGAACGTCTCGATGCTGATTTCCTTCCCCTAACGACTTTCAACCTTTAGGATCATAACTGATATGTATCAGTTCTGAGCGATCTATGTAGGCTATCAGATGATTTTTTATTTTTCGTTTTGCCTAGAAGGACAAAATCATGACTAGGTAACCGCAATGAACTGTCCAGCATGTGCTACAGCTTTTTTGAACATGTGGGCCTGGTATTTATTCAGATTTTTCCTTTTGAAACATTAATGATCGTCTATCAATAACGAGCTTTATCAACAATGATGCGAGGATAGACGTTCGGGAATGATTGAGGGAGCGACGTTCAAAATGTATCACCAAGTATGTCGATCACCGTCGATTAGCCACGTGACGAATAGCAACGGTAGCCTCCGGTGGGGCATGGTATATCTTCTTGTATCAAGTTAGTGTTGATTTTCGACATATATTCAATGGGTACTTTTACCACGTGCGTATCACAGCCAGGCTTCCGAAAAGTACTGGCGAACGACAGTATTCTTGCGAATGTCGCACATGCACCTCGGTGAAAGCTTCCCGAATATTTCTTCCCCGACAGTTTTAAAAGGAGCGGTCGTGCGATGTACAGCGAGGCCTCGTTTTACCCCATGCGAGAGTTTGTTCGTGGGTATGAAAATTTTTTAAGCTTCGTGACAGTTTTGGGAATATCTTCGTGACAGTTTTCAATGCGTTGAATTTCGTATGACAGTACTACTTACTCCGTCCGACTGTAGCCGAGATTCGCTCGGGCCGAGTTCATTTCGAACGAACGTATGAATTTTCCTTTTGCTTGAAGCTACTGCGGGTGGGGATCACCCCAATCACCCTCCCCTTCCCTTTTCGCCTAACCTGCGCCGGCACCACACATCGCGTTATGCGCCGATCGTATGCTGCTGCTCGGTGCGAATAGATGGCTCGTTCGATCTATTCGATCCGAGCAGCAGCGCATACGATCGGGCATGGGTACGGTATGGGCACTACAGTCACCCGTGACAGTCCTACAAAAACTGTCACGCCCTGCAGCCGACAGTTAGGATGAAATTATTTTCGAAACAGGAGGCATGAAGGGATGAAAACCGAACTGTCGGTTGGGTTTGCTACAGCTTAAAGCACAACATTTTTGGCGACGCATGCTTTGAGCCGATTGTTCAGATACAGTCTGGGTTCTCGCACGTGTGCGATGTAGCCGAAGCATTACGATTCGTTACCGACGGTACAGCAGCGAACCGAGTGGTAAGGAAAACCGAGACAGTTTGTTTGGCAAGAAAAAGGCTGTCATAGCAAAGCTGTACTTTTCGAAAGCCTGATCACAGCACTCGGAGGTAGCATCATTCTAGCTAGAAACCATTCCTGATTGCTTTTCTTGAGCGATTTTCCGACCACTGCCTGGGGCGAACAGAGCAATATCAATCAGGGCACGATGAGCGTTTTCTGTCGTATAATCTAGTAGCGAATTCAACTCGATGAAGTCAACTGAATAATAGAGCTACAGCTTGACTTGTTTCATCTGTCGATTTGGCCTATTGGTAAGGTGTCGGAGAGGTAATCAGTAGACTCGAGTTCGATTCCTGTTCGAGGGGATTTTTTTTCACATACCATTCATGATTGATTTTTTTTGATTGTCACATTATACGGCTAGTAGCATCATCCGTCAAACAAAACACCAGAAACATAATGTATGAGCATGTGTTAATTGTTTGAATTCTACAAACAGACCTAGATTATGTTGTTATTGCTTTGTTTGATGAATCTAAGCCTCACCGTTTAGTGCAAAATGTATCGATCATGAATGATAAATGAAAAAAAAAATCACCTTGACCAGGAATTGAACTCGAGTCTACTGATTACCTCTCCGAAACCTTACCAATAGGCCAAATCGACACATGAAACAGATCAAGCTGTAGCTCTATTATTCAGTTGACTTAACCGAGTCGAATTCGCTGCTAGATTCCCCGGCAGAAAACGCTCATCTTGCCTTGATTAATGGTGCTTATACTGCCCCAGGGGGATTCTCATTATGACCCTACAGTGACTGGTTTTCAGCTTTCGGCAAAAAAATTTAAAATGCATTTTTTAACGTTTTTATCTACTTTTTCAAGTTTCATCCAATTAGACAATAGACTATTTGAGTGTCTGAACACGAAACAATGATGTAATTCACATATTATAGCTGTTCTCTATGGTTAAATAAGCGTTTTCCTTAAGGTGGCCATTATGCCCTTATCTCTCCTATGTCAATTTGTAATATTTTTCCAATAAAGTAGATACTAAAGCTTTTATTTATTCCCCTTCGGGATTTTCCGAAAAATATTTGTTCCGGCTTAATGTGTAACCATCAACGAGTCGATTGTTATTCAAAAGTATCCATTATAACATTTTTTGTCTACCCAAAGATGTGTCAGATTTTCGACTAAACTCGTCCTTTCGACTAGGATCGATGTTTCGAACCAAACATCATAACTCTAGATGCGATCGGAATATCAAATAGGACAGCCACAGTAAGTAGACCACCAAGAATACAAGGCACGCAACCGGATATTTGCCATTTGACATCATCATCGTAGCTCCCGGTAGAACCCCGGTCGAAAATAAAAATAAATACAAAGAAAAGTTTCGATGAGTAAAAACCAAATATCAGATGTCACCCTCGAATACTAGGTATTGTTTTTATCAAATTATTTGCAAATAGTATAAAATATCAAAACCTGCCAAAACTACCCGTTTTGAAACCGTAAACAAAGACTTAACTATCAGTTGATTTCGCTTGACACGAGGTGGGAGTGTAGCGTGCCAACTGTACATGTTCAAACCACACGTCAAAGTCAGAATACAACTAGAGTAAGTTTGACAAATGCACTTCTACTGATACCAAGCGCTCGAAATGCGGATTAAAGCAAAGGAAACAACGAGCGAGCGAGCGAAGCGATGCAAACAGAAACCCTCGGTGCATTCAGATGGGGTAATTACCATTTTTTTTTTTTCGTATTTGCCTTATGATTTGGTCGATCAATTTAGCGGACTGGTTTGTAGGGTTTGTTCCTTTAGAATACCGGTGTCAATCGGGAATGTGCTGTATGCTTGCTTGGCCGCTGTTATGCGATGAGTTATTATTTTCACTGATTGGCCATTCACAAATTTGTTTATTACAAGACGTTTAAACTAAAACCAACAATCTGCTTTCGACATATTAAATGGAAAAATTTGATTTTTTTTTTTAATTTTTGAAAAAGGCCGAAACAAATTTGATTGGATTGTAGTTGAAACATCTGGAAGAGGGGGATAAAAAAAAATCCAATTTTTCAATAAATTTAAACAGATGTTGCATTCAACAAACTTGCATAGAATTTACATTGCCCAAAATCTTAAAATCGAATACAAACAGTGATACAATTCTCACCTTCTATAGTTTGAATTTCTCTGTTTCAACTCTTCCACTATTGTTGCCACAAGGGCAATTAGACCGGGAGCTGACGACACTCCAGCGTGTGACAGTTCTCGATGAGCGGAAAAAGAAAAGAGGAGTAAGAAATAAAAGAAGAGTTCATTTTAGTAGGAAGAAAAAAAAGCGCGTGGTTGATAGTTCGGAAGAGGAAATTATAGAAGTAGAGTGAAAATTTAGAAAGAAAGTTTGAAAGTTGATAGACAGGTAGTAAGAGAAAGTGAAGCTTAAGTGGTCGCGCAAGGAGAATCGAGGTCGAGGTAGTCTCGATATTATCAAATTAGGAACCGTAAGTTGAAACCTTTTGTAAATCCTTCTTCAATCTTAACACCTAACCTGTATCTGGTAGGACTGATTCCCTTACGTCCAATCGGACCACAATATTGCTGTGCGGGATTCGGATAGTTCGCTACAAGGCGATTTCGTGCAATTACGGTAATTGGTTGGTTAGATTTATTCTCTCCTCAGTACTAAATTGTAATTTCAAAATAGGATCCGAAACGTTGTACCCGGTTAGCGAGGAAGTCAAGCCAAGAGTTTGCTCGGTTGACTGATTGTAAGTTGAGGTTAGGTATAGTTGTAACTTGTAACGTTATCTAAAACCTTTTGTATATTTTTAGATTTGAAGTATCTTTTCGTTTTGTTCATTGGAATAAACACTGTCGAACACAGTTCGCCCGGCACTTTTGACTCTCGCTAACAACTATTTAAATTTTCGAAGAATTAAACAAATTTTTACTTTTAATTTTATTTATTTCCCGCTTCGGAATTTTCGGGGAATCTGATTGCTGTTCAGATCACAAACCCTTTCTCCGGAAGTGAAATATTTACAAACAGCTTTCTGTGGATAATATTATAAGACTGGGCCGAAAATCCATCAATAAGCATGTCAACAACCCCCAACAACAGCATGAACGACCTTACCAGGTCCATGGAGCTTTATGATATTGCATCCATTTATTTCTTTAAGCCGGGTGACAACAAATTGCTCTGTCGCCTGGTCCGGCAGAGAAAAAGAAACTAAGAAACTATTGCTGTCATTTGTTTTGTGTCTTTTGATAGATATGATAAATGATCCATTTAAAAGGTGCTGGAATCAATGCAGTTTTTGCGGGTATAAACGTTTTGATGATTAATTTACAATCGTGCACGCGGAAACACATTTTATTTCTAAAAATACACTTCTACACACAAATTGAAATTATTTGAAAGCTGAAACAAGATTCTGTTTTGAGAGAATAAGTAAAATCATATTTTAGGATTTCTAAAGAATTTTGTTAGAAATTCTTGAAGGGATGTTGTGAGCGTGAAAATGTTTGTGTGAGTGAATATTAACGGATTATCGGACAGATATTTTTCAACAGTCTCAAACAATTGGTGAACAATAGTTCACCAACAAAAACAACAATACACAAAAGGACCATCCCAAGGTAAAGTTGAAACGCGCCCGACAAATGATCCATGCTCAGAGGCTTCGGTTGATCCGCTCCAGCGATCTTCTTCCTTCCCGAAGACGATCCAATGCCATCGTAATCGCCGAACTCTTCGAGCCAATGGCCAATAATGCCGGATTTTCGCAGATTTAGGATGACCCGATCGAAGGGTTCCTTGAGGGGGCTACCCCGCACAAAATTCAGCCCTAGCGGAACGCTTACCACGACCTCGCTGGCCACCCAAACGTTTTCGTACTTTGGCGCCCGCAGGTTGTACGCTGCCACAATGTCCCGGTTGACCAAGAATACGCCACGGAAATGTTGCTCCCGGCCTAGACGTTGCAACGCTTCGGTTATCGTGTTTTCCCCGCTGGGTAGGTATTTGATTCTTGAACGAAGAGGTTGAGGTTAAGGAATAGAATTTTTTTCGGTCACACTATAGATTAACCTGTGTTCGATGTTCGGAAATCCAGCTAAGTAGCGTTTACTGGAACGAACAGTGTAGTAGAAATTTCCAGATTGATCGATATCCGCAAACGTTGAAAGAGTATTGTGAAGCATCGGCGTTTGCAGGTGTTGGTACAGCGCACTTTGATAGACAGTTCGGATGACAAAGCAGAAACCTATCCAGAACATTAGCAGAGTTCGGGCAAAGTTAGGCCTTGGTGTTCGTTCCATGCCGATGCCGAAGAATACGGCGAATAGATTCAGTACCGGTGTAGGGACTCCTCGGCCGTAGACGAAGTCTCGCTCTTGCTGAGACCGAAAGCGAAGAATTCCGATGACCAGTAAGCCTAAAGTGAGGAATGCAAAAGTTGTCACCCAAACCGACGTTTCCAGGGGAAGGCACAGCTTTTCAAAGGGAGAAAAGGGGCGAGCCTTCGGAACAGCAAACACCATATCAGCGACGAAATAGAAAATGCTCGACTTCATGTAAATACTAGCGTCATCTACAGCAAACGCTCCAACACCGAAGTCAACCACCAGCTCTTGAATCAATTTTCTCATCCCAGTCCGTTCATGGGGCTCACCGCTTACACCCCACAGCTGACCATCAGGAGTTTTATCCACAACTCTATCGATCGAAAAGTTCAATCGACTCATAAGCGTTCTAACGAGACGGCCTTCGACACCATCCAAAGTCGAGGAATCTCCGGAGCTACCAATCAGTAGAAATGGTGCACCAACGATTGCTCCAACAGTCAGGGGACAACCTTCGAAATCTTGCAACCGACTTGGATACAGATCCGGAAGGGCAATTGAAGCCCCACCCTCAGAGAAGTGGATCAACTGAACCGTAATCTGGTCACAATGACCTGTTACAAACGGATGATACGTGTAGATCAACACCGTAATAGCCGAAGTCTTCCCAACAACAATATTCACGTTGATGATTTTAAGCGTCCACAGATCCTCGGAAACCTGACGGACCAAATCAAGTGGGTCATCAGCTTCAACATCGACTAAAATCAATAGAATGCGAGACTGCAAATCGAATGGCGTATTTCTCATATAACCCAGAACTTTTTCGAAGCTGCTGTACCCATCTACCACGAAACATCAATTTGCTTTGCGAAAAGTGAAGCGAATCGGATCGATGGCCACGGTTAGCTTTCCGGAGATTTTTTCCAGCAATCGATCCATTAAGTCCTCGGTAGCACTCGAACAATTCGAATGGGGTGCGTTGAAAAGCAGAAATTTACCGCGTACGAAATACGTTTCCAAAATTTCGGAGACTAATTCCACTAAGTGGTCATTTGAAAACTGCGCTGAACGCAGAGACGCTAGCAATAATGGTAACAGTAGAAGTTTGTTCCACATTTTAGACAGGATAAGACTCATAAATGTTAACGGTCAATTTTATATGTCAGTGAGCATCTCTTTCTCATAGCAAAAAGTTTAAGCCAAACTATTTACTTTAGGTAAAAGGACAAAAATTAGGCAAAATATTAGTGATAACTTCCATCCAACTGCAAGGTTGATTGCTTTTTTTTAATTAAATGAGTTGAAAGTGCTGCGCAAGAATCAATTATTCGACAGATAAAAAGGTTAATAACAGCTGATGACCACACCAAACTATGAATTTACCTTCAGTTCAAAAAATCCGTCAGATACCTAGTATTATTTAAAACTAAGGCGACAATTAAACAAATCGTAATAAAATTACCATCTCGTTTTTATAGTAATTCGTATCAATTGGACATGAACGTGAAGTCCTTTTTTCTGTGAAAATCATCAATCATCAAAGTGACTAATAAAATTAACATAATAAATAACATTAGTGATGAAATCTGAATCTGAAATCTGAATCTGAAATCTGAAATCTGAATCTGAAATCTGAATCTGAAATCTGAATCTGAAATCTGAAATCTGAATCTGAAATTTGAATCTGAAATCTGAATCTGAAATCTGAATCTGAAATCTGAATCTGAAATCTGAATCTGAAATCTGAATCTGAAATCTGAATCAGAAATCTGAATCTGAAATCTGAATCTGAAATCTGAATCTGAAATCTGAATCTGAAATCTGAATCTGAAATCTGAATCTGAAATCTGAATCTGAAATCTGAATCTGAAATCTGAATCTGAAATCTAGTTTACACGGCTTCGCCACGCTGTGCAGACGTGTTTTGATATTCGAGCAGAATTTATCGGTTTTTTTTTTTCATAAAATAGACGCAAAAAGGGGTATAAAAGCTTACAAAGTGTAGGCTCCCCTGTCCAGTAATGGACTCGTTAAGATGCAACAACTTTTACCTGGACATCCGAGGGATCCGGAACCTGAAACATCCTCAAATATACGACTTTGTCGCAGACCAGCTCCAACTCACACCACTAGATGTTCAAGCCATTCAAGTTGACCTTACGGAAGGGAAAGTCTACGTCGAGTTAAGCAACCAACAACAGGTCCAGGAAATCGTCGAGAAGTTTGATGATCAAAAGGAAATCATCTGCGATGGCAAATCCCACAAGGTTCGCATTTATGTCGAAGATGGCGGCATCGATGTGAAACTCCACCATCTACCACCAAGAATGCCTGAAGACTGGATCAGGTATCACATGCAACGTTTTGGCAATATCATCTGCATTTCGAACGAGAAATGCAAATCCTCCCGTTTCCCAGACACCTTGAGCGGAGTCAGAATTGTAAGAATGCAGCTTCGTCGTGCAATCCCATCCTACATCAGCATTCGTGGATATAGCACCTACGTAACCTACAACGACCAAGTCCAAACCTGCAGGCACTGCAGTAACGTTATGCACCGAGGTCGGGGGTGTGCGGAAAACCGTGCATTTCTGGCAGAGCAGGAAAGAGAAATCCGTTCTTACGCAGATATAGCTGCAGGGAAAGACTCACCGACAACTAACACTTCTTCACGAGCAACAATAGTAAGCAGCACCGCACCAACAACAACGAGCAACACCATTACCTCCGCCAATACGAAACTGCCAGGGAACAACACTTCGCAAATTGTCAACACGCCATCAAACCGAACGGAGAACACGTTGAGAAGCGGTCCCGAAACCCGCACAACCTCAAATGTACACAAAGCTTCTGAGGTATCAGCTACTGGTACCGCTGGATTAAAATCTAGTTCTCGTGAGACCCCGGCTTCGAGAGTCCTTGATTCTCGGAGTGCCAAGCGGGTGATCATCGAAGCGGACATATCTGAAGACGACGAAGAAATGGCCGAAGATGAAATAAGCATGGAGACCCGAAACAGAACAGTAACGAGAGCGCAAGCATCATCACGAGAGGCAAGTAGAACCAAAACAACTAAATGACCTCAGATATAGCTCGCACGTACACTTTCGCAACTATTAACATAAACGCCATCCAAAACAACACTAAAATATCCGCGCTTCATTTATTTATAAACATATATGCGTTAGATATCATCTGTCTACAGGAGGTTGCATGTAGTGATCTGAGTTTTCCTGGTTATGAATCCCAGATAAACATAGACCAACACAAGCGAGGTACAGCAATACTCATACGAAACGGAATAGAACTGACAAGTGTACGTAAGAGTTTGGACTCAAGGTTGATATGTGTTACGCTGGAAAACACTGTCACTGTAATCAACATATATGCACCGTCTGGAACTAATAACAGGTCCATGAGAGAAGACTTTTTTAATAGGATAGTGCCGCAATACATACCGCAGCATGAAACTCACCTCATACTAGCCGGTGATTTCAACTCTATCACTGACCCTAGAGATGCAAACGGTACTTCTAACCTCAGTTCCAATCTGCAAAGATTGGTGCGCGTCGAAAACTTGACTGATGCGTGGAGATCTTTCAACACTGTCAACGAATTCACTTTCTCACGCGGAGCTTCAGTGTCCAGAATAGATACAATTTTTGTAAATCAAATAGCTTTCCAACGTCTACAAAGTTGTAATATGCAAGTTAATTGCTTCAGCGATCACAAAGCAGTGATCATGAAGTTAACACTTCCTATCACTGAACATCATATTCCGCGACCACCTTGGAAACTTCGAAATTGTCTTCTAACACCTACAAACCTGGCGGAACTGGCAATTAAATGGAATCTTTGGAGAGCTTCCAAGCAATCATTCGCGACGTGGACAGACTGGTGGGTAAACTTCGTCAAGGCAAAAATTTCTTCATTCTTCAAACACAAACACAAGCAACTAATTACTCGAAATAAAAACACACTTTGCTTCTACTATGCGTGCTTGCAGAGAGCATATGCGGCTCACGAGCATTCCGACAATACAAACGAGATCAATCGTATCAAGTCTGTCATGCTTAGAAGGGAAAAAACGATCTCTGAGAGCTACCAACGAATATCTCTTCGGCGTTTGCGAGATGAAGAAATAACAATATATCAACTTGATGACAATAGGAAACGTCAAGCCGGTACCAACATCACCAACCTTGAGATCAACGGGCAGCAGATTAACCAATCGTCAAACATCGAAGCTGCTCTCTTGCAACACTACAGAACCCTGTATGCAGGAGAGCCTGTGAGCAACCAAAACTCTTTTCCTCCCACTCTCAGACTCCCAGAGCACTCAGCAGACAACGACAGACTCATGGACGTTATCTCCGAGAACGAAATCTACAACGCTGTAAAAGACTCCGCTCCCAACAAATCGCCTGGCAAAGACGGACTGACACGTGAGTTCTTCTTGCTAGCTTGGGAAATTATAAAAAGTGAGTTCACTGAAGTTATCAACGAGATGCAGAACGGAAGAATCACACAACAGCAGCTGGAAGGCGTCATAGTATTAGTTCGTAAAAAGAACGGCGATGGAAGCATAGACTCCCTGCGTCCAATTTCTCTGCTTAATGTAGAGTACAAAATTTTGAGCCGAGTGATGAAAGAACGATTAAATAAAATCATACCTCTTCTCCTCACCAGCCATCAAAAGTGTAGCAACGGATCACGCAACATCTTCGAGGCTACGTGTCTCATTCGAGATGAGATAGGACACTCACACGCATTATCAACCACAGGACTGGTAATTGCTTGTGATTTGAAAAGTGCTTTCGATAGAGTAAACTTCGACTACTTGATCCGAACACTGAGAGAAATGAACATCAACAGACGATTCCTTGAAATGGTGAGTAATATCATGAACAATTCTCAATCACAATTACTTATCAATGGGAAACTCACAGAACATTTTGACATAAAATGTTCGGTGCGTCAAGGCGACCCGCTGAGCATGAGTTTGTTCGTACTGTACCTGCAGCTTCTTTTGGACAAACTCGTCCAAATGTGTAATGACATTGGGGAGTCTGTGACGGCTTACGCAGATGACATATCTATAATCATTCATCACCCACAGAAAACTGAATGTATAATACAAACTTTTCGAGCATTTGGAGAAGTTTCAGGAGCAGTTCTTAATATGACAAAAACAGTTGGTTTAAGGCTTGGAGAATTTACCACACCACGAGAGCTAAATGTGAGAGCAGAGGTCAATATTCTGGGGGTAACATTCAAAACAACCCTTAATGAAACCATTGATACCACTTGGACTAAACTGAAAAGAACTATCAATGCAATGCTGTGGCTGAATCGATCGAGACACTTGAATGTCAGGCAAAAAGTTCGAATAATAAACACATTCATTTGTTCTAAGATATGGTACCTTGCGTCAATATTAGGTAAGTGGTTTAAACAGCAAATAAGCTTGTTCGTGTGGCAAGGCATCGCTCATCGAGTAAGATATGAACAGACAATTAAGCATAAAAGAGAAGGAGGTCTTGGATTACATTGTCCAATAAGAAAATCGAAAGCACTTTTGATAAACCGATTCTATGAAACCAAAGACCAGCTACATTACTCAAACTACTACTATCAACATGCCAGAATGCAGCGTCACGGAAGAGGAATCCCAGCGGAAATGGTGCATATGCGAGAAATAATTAAAGAAGACCTGAAAATTCCGGCGGATATTCAAGCAGAACATTCGGCCCAAAAACTATACGCAAACTTTCTGAACACCTTACCTGCTAACAGAATAGAAATTTTAGTGCAAAGAAATTGGATAGAAGTTTGGAAGAACATTGATAGTCGAGAGCTGTCAACGGAAGAAAAGAGCATTTACTACCTAATCAGCAATGATAAGTTGGCGCACAATGCTCTTCTTGCAAGAGAAAACCGTCGACCACTACCAGATTGCGAAGTATGTAGAGCTGAGGAAACAATTGAACACAAGTTTGCTACCTGCCCCAATATAGAATACCTGTGGCAACACCTTTCTTCGGAGATTGCCATGCTACAAGGAGGTAGACGGATCAACTTTGTCACGCTACAAATGCTCTGCGACGTAGTTCCACCTCCCCGTGGTGCAGAGTGGAAACGTGTCTGCAAGTCCGGCGTATTGCAGATGTACGGCCAAGAGAACTACACCAAACCCACTAGAGGCCGTCGACGGGTCCCGCCAAACCCGCGCGGAAGAAGTGGTGCACCCGGGTACTTAGGTACCAGTACTTGGGTGTGAGTGTGATGGTCCAACACGCTGTCGGGGGGTCATGACCCTGATATGCGGATGCGACCGGAGGGAGAGCGATCGCCAACTTGTTTTGCGCTTCGGTGGGTATAGACCCGTCTCGCAAAATGAGTAGATGCGCAAAGTGGTGGCCAATGGTGGGCCGATCACTTAGGGACGTGTTTACACGTCAGTGTCCGAGAGGCACATTCTGCCGGAGGTGTCAGGGTTCGACACGCGTTTCGGGAATTGATGCGCCCAAATCGCGAGTGTGACCTGATGAGGGCGTTCTATAGCCCGATCTGCGCTTCGGGTGGTGAAGCGCCCGACTTGAAGATCGGGTAGTTGCGCTGGGTGGTGACTTAAGTCAACACTATTTGTGAGTTCGGAGGAGTCTGAGTCCTACACGTAGCCTAGGGGGCTTACCCCCCCTACCCGCGTGTTTGAACAGAGAAAGTGCCGTCGACAACTCGCTTTGTGTTTCTGGATCTTGGACTGGATTCACAAAGTTAGTAGTTGCGCTACGTGGGGACCTCATTCACACGATGAGATGTCGGGTCCTAACTCGTCAGAGGAGGGGTCGCGCATCGAGTTGTGTTAGAATGAGGCTATGCTATCAGAGGGTTCGGAAACGAGTATTGCCTTGGAGCGCACTAGCGCGAAATGACCTCCCACTATTGAAGCAAAGTGTGTCAAACAGTTCGAGGTGGGAACAAAGGTCAGTGGCCCCAGGTGGACTTTATGGCGTAGGGGGTACAGTGTTCCTTAGCATTGTATCATGAGTCGTCCAATTGCACCCATGGACCCAGAGTAGCAAACTGGGGGGACGCGGTGGCTCGCCGTGCCTTGGAATGCAATCCGTAAAATGGATTTACCACCTGGGTTAACAACTAATAAAAAAAACGCTACAATATCCGGAGATACAAAGAGTACATCGAACCGTAAAAGGAAAAATCTTATTGAAATTTATAAGATACATAATGTATATGATAGAAACACAAGATAACGATAAAAATGTAAATAGTTTGAGACATTATTTAACCATGTACACATAAAGTAAAATAAATAAAAGCATAAAAACCCAAAAAAAAAAAAATCTGAATCTGAAACTGAAATCTGAATCTGAAATCTGAATCTGAAATCTGAATCTGAAATCTGAATCTGAAATCTGAATCTGAAATCTGAATCTGAAATCTGAATCTGAAATCTGAATCTGAAATCTGAATCTGAAATCTGAATCTCAAATCTGAATCTGAAATCTGAATCTGAAATCTGAAACTGAAATCTGAATCTGAAATCTGAATCCGAAATCGGAATCTGAAATCTGAATCTGAAATCTGAAATCTGAATCTGAAATCTGAATCTGAAATATGTAATCCTGAAATCCTAAATAAAATCCAGCATCCAAAATACCTTTTTCAATCTAAAACGCATTTGCTTCACATTCTAACAATCGAAAAAATAAGAAAGTCATTGTAATATTGTGTAAAGAATGAATACTTACCTTAAACGACTGTAATTTATCCTTCATTATCATTAGCGATTGAAATACATCGAACTTCAATTAAATGAAAGGGGAAGTCGATTTCACTTCGTCAATGAAGAAAAAAACCTACTAGTCATTCCACACGAAAACAAAAGTAACACTTTCCACTTTCTTCGGTCGTCGAAAATGCACGTGTTTTCGATTCAGACAAGCCTACTGTGCCTAATTTTACGTCTTTCAGTCTCCCAGTTTATCGCTGAAGTCGAACACTGTGCCTACCTGGATCAGCTTTTAGCTCGAACAGTCGCTTCCATCATCGAAGAATACTTTCGACACCCGTTTGATGCCGTATTAGTTACTCGAAACTCGAGCACTGCAATAAGTGGGATATTACAGAACGATCTTCTTGACGATGTTTTAAGTTTGATGTCTAAAGATTTAGCAGTTCAAATTCAGCAATCACCAAAAACGCCAATTCGACCTAGTTCGTCGAACGTATTCGTTGTGGACGATTACGAAAGTTTCCGAAGAGTCTTCGCCCAGATGAGTTTCGATAAGTTTGAGTATTCCGGACGTTACTTGGTGATCATCTACGGGAAAAGTGTTCAAGACTTGGAGGAGTTGCTTCTACGAGTTTTGAGTGACTTGTGGTCATTGGATATTTTCAATGTTAACATTGCGACGACAATGGAAGTCGACGGAACGATTGGCATTTACACATTCTTTCCGTATTCTTCGAGTTATTGCGGGGAAGTTCACCTTGTATTGTGGTCCAATACTTCAGATTCGCTTCCAGGGACGAATCTTTACCCGAATCGGTTGAAAACCTTCCACGGATGTTCGCTTACAGCTGGAACGTTCGAAGCGAAGCCGTACACAATCATTCCTAGGCTGGAGAATTCACCTCAAATGACGTTACTGGGTTTCGAGTCCGATTTGGTGAGACTTCTCGAGAACAAGCTGAACTTTACCGTTCTATATAAGATCCCACCTAATGATGAATCCTGGGGATTTGCTCGCGAGCTCGGGAAGAGTACCGGTATTATGAAAATGATCCAGGAGGAGGAGGTCGATTTCGGAATCGGATGTATGGCGTTCGCTTACGATCGTCATCATTACCTGAAACCAGGAAAAGCTCACTACACCAGTAAAGTATTGTTTGCAGTTCCATCAGGTCGACCTTTCACAGCTTTCGAAAAGTTGTTCAGACCGTTTTCCTTGTCTATTTGGGCATTAATCATAGGATACCTGTTCAATGGAGCTCTGCTTACTATCATACTTCGATTGAGCAATCGCAATCTGCGAAATTTCTTCTATGGTGCTAACACGAATATGCCATACTTGAACATGATCAACATTTTCCTAGGTGGAGCCCTTCGACATACCCCAAACCGAACTTTCGCCCGAACCTTACTGATCTTCTGGATCTACTTCTGTTTTGTCATCCGAACCGCATATCAGGGGTCGCTGTATCAGTACTTGCAAAAGGCCTTAAACCATCCCCCGCTTAGCACGATGCAGGACATCGATCGATCCGGCGTCAACTATCACATGCTGGAAATCGGAAAGCGCTACTTCCTAACAATGCCCTACATTTTGGAAAGGTACACCTTTTTAACCTAAATCGTAAACCGTAAAAAACTTAACTTTTATGCATCTTCAGGATCACGTTCATAAGACCCGGTAAAGACAGCTTAGGAAAAACGATCGAACTTCTCGGCAAAGGTTTGATAGACGGAGTAGTCTTGATACCCCTAGACCACGCCGCCTATCACAACAAGATGTTCCCGAAGCAAGAGTTCGTGAACATAGCTCGGGAGCATGTGGGAGTTTATCCGGTGGGAATCTACTATCCCAAGAAATCTCGCCTAACCAAGATTTTCGACGAACAGATTGAACATGTGCAAAGTACCGGCCTAATGGAGTACTGGATTCGTCAATACGGAGACTACGATTTCTACAGGAGGCGACAAGACACAAAAAGGCCAAAACAGCTCAGCAACCAACATCTGGCAGGAGGTTATCAGGTGTTTGGGAGCTTACTCGGTTTAAGTTTTAGTGTATTTGTGATAGAAATAGTATCAGTACGCTTCAAGAGGCTTCAACGAGTTATAAATCATTTTGTGGACTGAAAATTAAGACAATAGAAATTAACAGGTAAATAAGGCTTTGACTTTTATTAAACTTTAATGTAGAGTACACATATTGTTAAAGTTTACCCAAACGCACTCTAGCGCAAAAGAAACAACGGCCAGTCCCAACCCAATCAACCACACTTGAAACGCTCCCAACAACTGAACCAGCGTGATCTTGCGCGGTTCATCTGTGGACGCTTCCCGCACGGTGCCGTATTTGCGATCGACAAACTTCTTCACCCAAGCTTGCGTCAACCCGGTTGACTCTAGCCTTAATATGGCATCGTCGAAGGGCTTGGTGAGGCACGAGTTCAACCTGAGCCCAACGCAGATAGGATAGTTGGCAAGCTGCTGCTTCAACATCAGATAGTAGTAGCGATCCTTGAGTTGGGAGTTGTCGAAGAGGACCTTCTCATAGTTGGACAGGCGACCACCTTGAAGTTTTCCCTGGCGAAGGGCGGTGTCGTAAGTGTCGATTTTGCTGGTTGGGATTATGCGAAGTCTTTGACGTAGCTCGGGCATCTGGTTGAAGACGTAGACTTCGCTAGGGATTACGTACACCGGAAGATTGGACTCGATGAACTTGGGTAGGGTGGCAGCAGCCAGATGAATCGGCGATTGTTGAAGGAAGTTGAAGAGAGCCTGTTGATAGATGGTTCGTAGGATAAGGCAGTACAGGATCCACATCATCAGCAGATAACGGGCGAAGTTGCGACCCGGTAGTTTGTAACTCGAACCACCGAAAAGGACGTTGAACAGGTTCAACGATGGGTTGTGAATTGATCGTCCAAACACGAAGTCTTTTACGAGAGCTGGGAACCTCTCGATGCAGAAAATAATAGCTAGCGCTGAAAGTAGACATAGCAGGAAAGCCAACCATAGCGGATTGTTGAAGGGTAGAAGAAGTTTCTCGAAGGCTTCGTAATTGGCACCGGGAGAAACGACCATTACCAGCATCGAGTAATAGTAGTTCTGGCTAAGCGACATGTACCTGTGCCGAAGGTAGTTGTACCCAAAGTATCCGAGGGTGAAGTTTGCTCGACCACTGATGACCATCTGCATGGCTCCGGTTGCCGTTCCGTTTTCATAAATCAATCCGAACCTTAGATTGTCGGGTACCTCGTGAAAGACGTACGAAAAGTTAAGCTTTCTCGAGAGGTACCTCAACAAACGTACATCTACTCCAAAAACTCTGGTCAAGTGTCCTTGCACGTCATGTTCAAGCTGCATGAACGCCGAATACGTATAAACAGGAACATGCAGCGGACATTGGTGAAGATTCGTCAACTTCGACGGAAAGTGCTTTCGATTGCTCAAGAAACGTCCATTGAAGTAAATATTCCAGACCGTAGGCTCAACCTGTTCACAAAACTTCACAGTGAAGGGAAAGAACGTGTAAGATAGGACAAATCCTTGTTTTGGCTCAGAAAAAAGAACGTGAACATTAACCACGTACAACTTCCACATGAGCCGCAGAATTTCACCGGTCATCGATTGTTGCTCAAACAGCGGGAACTCTCCAATAACAACCACCATGTAAAAGCCGTTAAAGCTGAAGAAATCGGGAGAAATACTGTTGTAAATGGCTTTGAAGGCTTCCAAACCGTCTACGAAAAAGTTGTTGAAAACTCGCGGTCTCCGAATGAACACCGAAAGGTCGTTCGCCAACTGCACCGCCACTCGACTGCCCAACTCGCTCAAAATACGATCCCCGAGATAAGCTACCTGTCCTGCAAGTCGTGGATCTTCCGATTCCCAGGTGAAGAATACTGTATACGCTTCCAGCGAGTACTCTTCACTGGTGGCGAATGCTACGAATGCTTGGGTCAGGAGTTCCACATTTCTATTTTCGGGAACTGTTAGACTTGTAACTCGATTCATGAGAAGGAATAATATTGTCAGCCGCATTTCGAATGTTTCAAATAGTTTTTCTCGGCCGCGATTTTTGCTTTTATGCTGACCATTGAACAATTGAGTGACAGACAATATTTATTACACTCATCCGTCTTGCTGCTGCTGGATGAAATTCACGGCGTAAATATTATCGCATTTTTCACTTTTTAGAAGGGTTATGTTAAATTGAAATAATTTTTGTGTTATGTTAATGACCATGGGATTCGAAAATCTTGATTGCCTGTTCCTGTTTTAAATGTGTTGTGATATTTTGTGATTTCTAAGAAAAATTCAAAAACTTCTCTTCGCAATTGACAACATCAAGAGACATTCTAGACTGAGTCGATTTGGGGTCAATTTGGAATTTCTCAAACCCTGGGGTCTTAACAGCTTCGTCTTGGTCCAAAACTCATCCAAGATTTTTTGCAAAATTTTTAAATAACGTTTACATGAGTAAATTTGAACTTTTAGGTTTGTATGGGAAAATTGAATATTTTGTACTGAAAAATCAACATCATTTTTGTTTCGTCTGTGGAACCGAGCCAGCTGATGGCTTTTGTGCCAATTTATAAAATTCCTAAAGGAAATTTTCCGCTGAACAACTTTGTCGAAGACCGTAACTTCGCATCTTATTAGGAAAGAAAGTTATTAGCTGTTTAACCTGGGTATGTCTTTCCGCATTGATTTACAATAAATTCAATTGACATCACTGCTTGAGCCTCGCGAAGTGTTGCATGGAAAGTAGTCACGCAATACCTCGCTAGGCACCCTGCAGGGATGTCAATTGAATTTATTGTTTATCAGTGCAAAAAGACATACCCCTGTTAAACAGCTAATAACTTTTTTTCCTTATAAGATACGAAGTTTAGGTCTTGGACAAAGTTGTTCAACGGAAAATTTCCTCTAGGAATTTTATAAATTGGCACAAAAGCCATCAGCTGGCACGGTTCCACAGACGAAACAAAAATGATGTTGATTTTTCAGTACAAAAAATTCAATTTTCCCATACAAACCTAAAAGTTCAAATTTACTCATGTAAACGTTACTTAAAAATTTTGCAAAAAATCATGGATGAGTTTTGGACCAAGACGAAGCTTTTAAGACCCCAGGGTTTGAGAAATTCCAAATTGACCCCAAATCGACTCAGTCTATTCCCTAAGGTTTCGTTTTAGGTCCTCTTTTTTACAAATTTAAGGTCAAATTTATCAACTCTTGCACATAAGTTCATGATAACTTTTCATTGTCTGAACAGATTTAAAAATCAGTTCAGTGATTTATCTTTTAGACACCTAAAATAATGAAAAAATATGTGAACAATTGATCTAATCCATCATATTTCTGACGAAGAAAAAACCTCCACAGATTACCGCATTTTTATCATCCTTCCCCGAGAGATAGTGTGAAAATCAACGAATGTTGCATGATTCTTTAAGCACTTTCGCGTGACCAGTACTCACGCGAAATATTTGTCGCATCGGCCGAAAATAAACTGTCGTTAATGCCTTTCGATTAGTCTTTCGACGATGTCCCACTTAGTGGGACTTCTGCTCTTGTTGAGCCGCGGTTCGGCTCTCCTTGAAATTCCGGAATCAAAAAATACACTACTGATCCAGGCAACGTCGGAAATTTTGAAAAACTGTTTCACCTTGGACGTCAAAACGATCCGGTTTTCGTTGTTTCTAACCAAACGATGGAACTCTCTGATTTCGAGGGTGTTGGATAGTCTCGATGAACCGGTCCCAGTGATTATAGATCGATCACACGTACCGCAACTAACGAGCAATCTGAAAATCTACTACAATGTAGTTTTGATTGATTCCGATCAGTCGTTTGTTGATTTCGAAAGGGCTTTACCTTCGTATCAGTACGAAACGGTTGGCTTCTATATGATTGTTTGGCTGCAGCAGAACTCTTCGACGATACCTACGAAGCTTCTTTCTTCAATGGCTAATCTTTTGCTGTTTAAGACAATTGTTCTGCACAATACGGAAGAGGAAATTGAGCTATACACGTATTTTCCATACGGAGTTAATGCATCCAGTTCTGATCGAGTGTCGCATTGGAATTCATACAGCGAAAATGGATTCAAGTTATCCAGGCCGAACTTCCCGTTGAAATTGACGAACTTCTATGCAGCTCCTCTTCGCGTTGCTGTATTCGACATCGACCCCTTCATGATGGTCAAATGTGATCAGAAGGGCATTCCCATAGATTACAAAGGCATCGACGGTCATCTTCTGAAAGCTCTTTCGGAGGAGCTGAACTTTACCATCCAACCAATAATGCCTTTGCCTACCATCAGATGGGGTGTATTGCACGAAAATGGATCCGCAACTGGAGCTACCGCAATGGTCCTCAACGGAACCGTAAACTTAACTCTCGGTTTCTTCGGAAACAACTTCATACGATCCCGATTTCTATCGAGCACCAGTGATCACTACCAAACATCCCTGGTGATGATCATCTCTCCGGGTCTCGAATACGGTGACTTCGAAAAACTGCTGCTCCCGTTTCAACCTTCACTGTGGATCACTTTCACGCTTGTCTGTGTGACCGGACTGTTCATCATGGCCGTTCTCGAAGTATTCCCTACTTCAGCACAAACCATCGTCTACGGAACTCCCAATCACGCCCCGTTACTCAACTTTTTTCAATCGGGCCTTGGCTACGCAATCCTAGCCATTCCGCAGCAGAACTTCCCTCGACTGCTTCTGCTCATCTGGATTTTGGGCACCTTCATTCTCCGAACCGTCTATCAACAGATAATGTTCAACAACCTGTGCCGATCGCAGAACCGCTCCTCCGCTCAAAACTGGCCCCAGTTCGTGGCCAGCAATTATCGCATCTTCGCTCTAACGCGTGAACTCTACGTCTACCAGGGACTCCCGGAGTACGTCAAAAAGCAGATAACCATCATCCCGGACAGCCAAGCTAACGACGCCCTGAGAGGTATTCGCAGTGGTCAACTACGGGGAGCTCGCATTATCATCCCCGAGGAAATTCACTCTAAGAACCAGAGAGCGCTAGACGAGGGCCGGCATGAGTTCTACCGGATGTTCCGGGAGCCGCTCTACGGCTACTCGGTGGCTGTGTTCTTCAGGAAAAATTCACCCCTGGTCGAACCCTTCAATATCCACATCGGACAGCTGATTACGCATGGGTTCATCGTGCGTTGGAAGGATCAGACGCTCGATCGCGACTTGGTGCAGATGGTGCGGCAGTGGGAATCTAGCGGTACGGCACGGGCCCTTTCGTTCGAAATGTTGAACGGAATTTTTGAGCTTTTTGCCATAGGAATGGCGTGTTCGTTGGTGGTTTTTGTCCTGGAGTTGGTGGTGTACCGATTCCGATCTTCTAAAGAACCTAATAAGACATTTAATTCAGAAAAAGTTTCTCGTCGTCCTGAAATTGATTAAAATGATTAAAATAAATTTGTGTTTTACCAATCTTGTTAAATAAATCTGAAATATTGTCTATTTTGATTTTTTTTTTATATTAAAATCCATCAAAAAGTTCTGTTTACAATCAAAAGGGGAGAAGTAAATTTTGCCGCATCGATGTTGGTAAACAATGCGAAGTACACAATGTAAACAAAGCCGGAACATAACAATGGCGTGCTAATGGGTGGTCTGGTCTTAACAGGAGAAGCCTACGAACAAACTTTTTTTAACTATTCAGTCAGAGTATCGTCGTCCATTATCGATTGGTCGACGCATGCACGCCAACCATCATCCTGAATCAGCTGATGGTGTCGTGCGAACACGCAATTAATAGCGGTTTGCAGCTGACATTGACACGAACAAGAACGTCATCGTCATCATTCATATATAAGCTTCAGTAGTCAGTGTTGGTAAAATGAAACAGAGGCGGGCCTCAAAATGCTAAAAAATGGAGCCGTTTCCGATTTAATGGTCTGTTCCAAAGTGTTCCAAGCATGATTTGGGCTTTGAGCTTATTTCATTTTTTTCATTTTATATTTTTTTTTGGTTTGCATTTTTGACGGTTTTTAAACGGTTTTTGCAAATTTATACCGGAATCGAAACGAAAAAGGAAAAGAAATAAAAAGATCATATGTGCACGTATTTAACATCAGGAAAACGATTTAAATTACACAAGATAAAAAAAATGGATAAAAAAAATAAAAAACCGTTAATACAACGTTGTACAAGCTATTTCGATCGTTTTCTCAATTTTTGTATCGTCTTGGAACCTTTTTTGTGATACTTTGGAGCTGTGTTTGCCTTTTTCTGTAAGCAATGGGTTCTAGTCCTGTTAGCAGCTTATGGGTAAGATGTATTTTTCCCGTGTAGCTGTATAAATTCGAATGATCAATCAGCTGCCAGCTGAGTTAAGAGGACAGCTTGAAATTGGAAAGCGAGTTGAGAGGACAGCCTAAGCGTGTCGACAGAAATTTCGAGCGAGTTGAGAGGACAGCTTGAAATTGAATGGCGAGTTGAGAGGACAGCCTGAAAGTATCGATAGAAATTTCAAGCTGTTCTCTCAACTCGCTTGAAATTTCTATCGGTACTTTCAGGCTGTCCTCTCAACTCGCCATTCAATTTCAAGATGTCCTCTCAACTCGCTCGAAATTTGTATCGATACGCTTAGGATGTCCTCTTAACTCGCCTGTCAATTTCAAGCCGTCCTCCAACAAAACAGATTTTATACGATAACAATTGGAAACTGGAGTCGGTCAGTAATCAAAAAAATAGATTCATAGTGCTCATTTATTATTCAAACAGTGTTTTTGTAACATTATCTCGTGCTGATTTGATTGAACGGAAAGAAAACACATCCAACCTACTGATATTAACCTGAACACCAAATAAACTTCAAACAAAGAGTGATGGATCAACCCAAATTAGCGTGACATTTCAACTCGATGATCAGCAGCTCTACGCCTCAGCGCCCCTGGTAACTTTTCACGTTTTATACCCATTCTCCACCACACGTATTCGAGGCAAAATACCAGAGTAGCCAAAATCATCCCAACAATGTAGATTCCGAAAACGTCGGCCAAAGCATTCAGAGATATTGGACGCGCCTGCGGTTGGGTCTGCAGGCTGCGTTGGTACACTTCGAGGTTACGATCGAACACTTTCTGCCTCCAGTGCTGCACAAAGCCATGCGCTACCAGTTGCCGTAGCTTCGGGTCGAATACTTTAACCAACGGAGAGTTTTTCGGAAAGAAAATCGCAATCGGGGCACTGTACAAACGTTCCGGGAATATCTGATAGAATGCATTGCTACCTCTGGTGAAAAACTTCTGGTTGAAATAGAGCGCAGACTCCAAATACAAACTAGCTGCACCACGAATGTTTCCGAAGCGTATTCCCTTGTAGATTGAAGAATACTGTTGGCTCGTCATTGTCGTAATACGAGGTTCAACATTTGGGGGAACATTTTCGTAAAAGTACTGTTGCCTGTCCATTGCGAAGATTCGGTAACCTCCAGCGACGAATTGGTCCCAATTTTGAGCAGTGCTGTGGTTCTGCAGGCGACTCAAGTGATCAAACATGATTTGCTGGTAGACTGTTCGGAGTACGAAGCAGCAGCTGATCCATAGCAGTAGAAGAAATCGGGCAAAGTTTCTCGTTGGCAAGAGTTCTAACGAGTCACCCAAGGTCGATTTTACGAAATTTACCACAGGCGTTTGATTTAAGGAACCAAATACGAAACCTTGAACTGCTTTAGGGAAAAATTTCAACACACCTATTGTAATGATACCAACAAAAAACACTGCGCTAAAGCTTATCCACACTGAAAATTGAAATGGTAACAGTAGACGTTCGAAGGGACCGTATTCAAGGCCTGGTGAAATTACCATTATAATGGACGTCTGGAAATAGGGATAAGCGTAGGAAAAGAATGTATGCTTGTTCAAGTTTAAGGCAAAAAATCCTAGAGTAAAGTTGGCAGTTCCGTTCAATACCAGACCCACTGCACCGGTGCCTGTTCCATTTTGGGACAAAACACCCCATAAAACGGGTGCTGCCGAAATGTGAGGAATTATGGTGAAATTCAGCAGCTGAGATAAACACTTCAACAGATCACCATCGATTCCTACGAAGTCGATAACACGTTGATGTTTGTCATAAACTGGTGACATTATAGGTGCCATGTTGATGGTTGCCATCTGCAAAGGTGCTGCAAAGAAGTTTGTAACTTTCGGATTGAAGTATGAAGAGCAGTTACATGTCTTGTATGATGTCGGATCAAAATACTGACTTCTGATGAACGGTGAAGTTTGATCGATTGTACCAAACGGTACGAAGTTACAAAAATGGACAGCATTTTTCATGCGGAAAAGGGTTGCTACGTTGAACATCTGCAATTCAGCTGTCAAATGCAGAAGTGATGTCGGCATCCAAGGTTGATCGTCCTCCAGAAAGGCTATCACGAAGTAACTGTTGACATTGAAGTTCTTTTTCAGCAACACATCACATAAATCGTAGTAGGCGTCCTTCGAATCAATGAAAACGACACTGTAATAAACTCCATTGTTATCTGTAGAGGAAAAAACAGATGGATCAACAAGTGCCACGGGAACTCTGTAGTTCAAACGTGTTAAAAATTCATCCAAAAAAGTTGACCATTTGTTGTGCAACATCATGGGTAGGTGTATAGATTTTGCGCGAGCTACGAAACAACTTTCCACAACGGCTATCGTAGCATCGACCAGCAAATCCGTTGGAGCTGGATGTAGCTGAGAAGATGTCTGCTGAAATTGGACAGCTACCAGACAAAACAAGATTAAGCAAAACATATTTCCAATGATTGCGTGAATTTTTTGGACAGCGGTCTTTTATACCAATGTTGATGGTAGATTTAATAGATTTTCAGTTAAAATAATAAAACTGTTTAATGTGGAATCAAAGCTGATAATCAGGTGAACTCTATGACCCTTGACTTAGAAATCGCGTGTCGAAACTCCGGCTCTTGTTCCAAATGAAAAGAAACTTCCTTATGATGTTTCACGCTGCGATCCGAAAGTAATGCACAATTTTGACTAGTTCCACTAATGTTAACATGTGTTTTCGAATTATAAGTTATCTGTGCTCCGTCCGATGCTCGCCCCCATCTGCCAAAAGCAGCTCTTATCAGAGCCTCCCTCTTCCTCCTCTTTCCGAAAGAGTTCGATCTCGTTCAACAAGACGACTGAGATCTCTAGCCATGCTAGGCATTTCAGGCGGACAGTCTCTTATGACCTGCGTCCATCGATGAAACAACCACGAGGGAATCAAGTCACATCGGTGGTAGTTCCTATACAGTCCACAGAACAGAACAGAAAATGGTCCTTCGAGCCGGATGAAAAAGCCGGTACCTTCGTTGCGAATGAAGCAAAGATAAGCAAAGAACGAGAAAATAAATGGCAACAAAGAAAGCAGAGAGGAAGCAGCGAGTGCGAATCTACAAGACAGAAGAGGGCAATGCTGAGCTCACCCCACCTCAACTACGAGTATACCAGCGGAATGTGGACAGATCCAAGTCAGATTCCATCAAGCTGCAATGCGAGATCATCGGCATGTCATCGTCATCACCAGTCGAACGAGAGCGGAAGGACGAAGTCTACTTTGCCTTTTCGGTCCTTCAGAAGGAAGCGTCGGTGGCAATCGAGAGTTTGTTAGACAAAGCGAGACAACAATCAGCTCGCAAGCCACAGTTAGCCAGAATCCAGCAACGCGTTGGTCGTCATCGAAGAGACGGAAATTCCACCAAGGCATGGATACGAGAGAAATCAACCCTATCAAGCGAACCCAGAGCCTCCATAATCGTCTAGGTTCAAGGTACAAGTCCAGGAGTGAGTCAGCAAGTGAGCCAATTAACGACGGCTTGTCCTCAAACGCCGCGCCTTTCGTTCGATAGTCCAATTTCGAGAAACATCTTTTCTGACGCGGGGTATGTTCAGTCCACCAAGCCAGAGATGCCAATGTGCCTGATTTTTCAGGCATTGCCTGATTTTTCGAGGCTCTGCCTGATAACCTGATAAGCCATTGAATTGCCCTGATTTTTGAAAATATGCCTGATTTTGCCTGATTTTTGCGAATGTCATGAAAAATGGGTAGTAAGGAACTTGAGTGAGTACCATAGCTGAAGTGAAAAAGTGAAAATGTGGCTGAATCAAAGCAATCGATAGATTCCCGTTGATAGTTATTTAAGATTTAAATGGAATCTTTCGATTGCTTGATGCAGTAGAATTATTCTACCAAGTAGGCTCACAACACATATTAGAGTGAAAATGTGGAGCGATGATCAAAAAAAAAAAAATGTCATCACTGTGAGCGAAATGTCCGTTACTTTAACATTGCCTGATTTTGCCTGATTTTTATTTCGCCTGCTCCCTGATTTTTGAAAAAACATGTTGGCAACCCTGCACCAAGCGGTCTAAAAAACGAGAAAACCCGAGAGAATGGAGAAAGCCCGATGTGCGACGCCCGAGTAGCGACCAGCGTTGCCAGATCTACAAATTTTAAGCATTTCTATGGATCGATGGACGGATGTACTTTGAATTTTCTACGGATTATCGCGAAAATTATAGGGATTCTGCGGATAAATGGAAATTCTACGACAATCAGAAAAAAGGTCAAGTTTCATTTTGCCTAAATCAGTACATTTTTCCTTTTCCGTCAAACCTACGGAGATTTGAGCGGATGGCAACGATTGCTGGTAGCGAGTATTATAATAAAGAACAAGAAACGGTCGCGTCCCAGCGAGGCGAGTATTAATCCAACCTTCAAGCGAGCAGCATCGGCCCGGAAGAACCGAGAGCGGCTCAAAAAGAGAGCCAGCGCTGCTTCAAGGCCACCAGAGAGAAGCGGCATCCAATCAGCCGCTACGCGATAAATGCGGTTCATTAATTCGATGCTGGCGGTTCTCGTGGTGGCTGAGTCAACGACGAAATGATAGCCAAATCGACACCGGATACGGACAGGTAAGGGCCGATTATATAAAGTGTCCAAATTTTAGATTCTAAATTGAATTTTTTCTGTTTTTTTCTTCCAGGTTGCAACTGCCAGCAAAAACAAAAGATGTCGATGGCTGCGTCCGGCACAACCCCAGTGAATTTGTTAGTGCAGATCGTTAGCTTGGCATTTCCCTCGCCGGAAGGTACCCAGGATCGGCGCTAATTAAATTTCATTTTACAAAGTTTTTAATAAGGTCACAAAAAATGTGAAAAATAAATTAAAAGTGAAGTGATTTGTGTACTCTACTAAATACAAACATTCCTTGCGCTTTTGTAGAGAAAAAAAAACAACAGATTTCGAGATTTCAGATCCGGTGCGGAATTTTTCACCGGTTTTTGCCAAAATTTTAGTAAAAATAGCGGCGGTTAACTTTTTCTCTGATTGGTCAAATTTTGGTAGAAAAAAATTGCTAAATTGGTTGCTAGATTTCTAGCTGGTCAAATTTGAGCAAAATTTTGCTAAATTCCGACCTCGATAATTTTATATGTATAGATTCATCGCATTTGAAACTGATAAAATATGTGAAATTTCTACGAGAAACGAATATAAAATTTGAGCGAAAAAAGAATTCCACTTCGAAAATCATTGAACAAATCTAATCTTCACAGTTCAAAATAAAAATCAACTGTGATGTTATGATTTTTCTAAACAAAAAACGACAACAAAGCGGACCAACGTCTGTCTCAGGAAATACTTGACTACAACAACATTTCGAAAAATCATTGAACAAAACTAATATTCACAGTTCAAAATAAAAATCAACTGTGAATGATTTTTCAAAATAAAAAGCATCAACAAAACGGATCAACGCCTGTCTCATTAAATACCTCGTCGTTCCAAAGGAAGAGTGATCAGTGAAAGTAAACAAGTGCAAATAGTTTCCGAAACAAAATAAAGATGAATCATAGATCGTAGCCAGCAGTAAACTTGTGTTCTCTTTGTTTCGCTCTCCATCTTGCTCCGATGCCATGCCGCAATCAATCGGCACTTTTCAGAGCACTCTCAAGAACAAGTTTATCGTCGCTGTCTTGGCCTCCAGGTACAGTCCGGGGCTGGCTTAACTGAGCGGCTAGCTTGAGTAAGAGAGCGTCACCCGTTTTTCAATGTGACGGGGCCTCCTAGAAAATACACCCGTCACCCGAATATGGGTGCCATGGCGACAAACGTGCTAGAAGAGGCTCGCTCCCGCATGGGGAGTGAGTCCCATCATTGCATGGTCGTTTTGCCAAGCGCCGCATCTAGAGTCCACTTTGGTTGTTCATGTCCCAACACTTGAGAATTTCCGGTTTCCTATGATCCGTCATTGGAGTATTGATTCATGCCAAGATAAAGCTAATCAAATTTTAGAGACATCCTGTTCATTAATTTTCGGAATAAACTACCTATTTACTTGTTCTTAATAATACCTCCAAGTCACTGTACAAAATCAACAATGAACAGCTCCACCCCTCAATACAGGAAACTTCTTGCGAAACCAGACACATTCGAGGCAAAATACCAGTGCTGCCACGCACGAGTATGCACCTATTTGTATTATACATCCATCCTCTCCTTGAAAAACTTAATACCATCTGTAATAACCCTTTGGACTTAGTAGTAGCCTACGCCGACGATATCTCAGTAATAATATCAGATCCACAAAAACTAACTTTAGTTAAAAGAGCTTTTGAAGACTTTGAATCTTGTGCGGGTGCAATCCTGAATGCAAACAAAACTGTAGCAATGAATATTGGACAGTCGCAATCATCTTTTCAAAATGATTGGAAGATTCCAAAAGATTCAGTAAGAATTTTGGGTATCACATTTTTCAATTCACTTAAGACCACTATCGAAATAAATTGGGGAGAACTGATTCGAAAAACATCTCAACTTATGTGGATATTTAAGCCTCGAGTGTTGTCTTTGCGACAGAAAGTCGTTATTGTCAATACTTTTGTAACATCGAAACTTTGGTATTTATCATCTGTTCTCAGCATCCCAAATGCACAAGCCGCTAGAATAACCTCGCAAATAGGTTCATTCATATGGGGACGATACCCTAGAAGGGTGTCAATGGAAAACCTTTCCCTGCCTCAAGAGGATGGTGGTCTTAACCTGCATCTACCTATTAAGAAATGTAAATCGTTGCTCATTTCAAGATTCCTAAAAAGCCTGGAATGTACATCTTTTGCTGCTTCATTCTCAGCACAAATGGATAATCCCCCAAATATAAGTGGTATTCCAGCTCTGTATCCTTGCCTGAAAATTATAGCCAAAGAAATTCCATACATCGAAGACCGATTAAAAGATCATCCTTCAGCCTCAGCTCTCTACATGAACTTCAGAAAAAACGCGAATAAGTTGAAAATCGTTGAAGAACATCCCCAAAGGCATGGAGACTTGTATGGAAAAACTTACGAAAATCAACTTTAAACTCCGATGAAAAATCCCAAATGTACCTCCTCATACATCAAAAAATTCCACATGTTGCTCTTATGGCTAGAACTGGTAGAGCAAACAGTCCCAATTGCGAACATTGTCAGAATGCGGTAGAAACGTTGGAACATAAATTTTCATCATGTACCAGAGTTAATCACCTATGGAATCACCTGAAGCTACAATTGAAACCGTTTTTAGGCAGAAATATTTCTTTCAACACGTTTGCGTTCCCGGAACTAAAATTAATAAGTCGAGTAACAAAAAATAAAGCTCTAAAATTGTTTATTACATATGTAAACTTTGTGTTAGATGCTAGAAATTTGTTTACTACTGATAATCTTGATTTTGTTTTTGAATGTTACTGTTCTTAAATTATAGTATTATGTACAAATAAAAACGTTTTTACAAAAAAAAAAGTATACCAACGATGTAGAGCTAGTACGAAAATGGAAGTCAAATGACCCCGGTAACCCTGGGCTTCGAAATCGCGTGACGAAACTGGAGTAATTATGTTTAGCAAGTACGTGTGTGATACACCATGACTCAATTGACCTACAACGTTGAAAGATATAAAAGCCATTTATCAATGTTATTACAATTATAAAGTTCAAAACCATTCAAGTGATTTTTTTTCAACATGTTTAACGCCTTAAAATATTTCAATCGACTTTAGCCTGGACGGAACCCGTAAACGGCTTTCTGAAATCTGATCCAAGTCTGTCCCATTAATTGCTATCCAGCTCATATATTTTTAAGCGTGGAACGACCAAAAAAGTTGAAGCAACTTCAACGTTGCTTATATCCCAGAATCGATAATTCGGTACAAGAATCAGCCCAACTCTGACACTGTTACCAGAATGTTACCAAATCGAAACAATTTAAGTACATGGACCATTCGATCGTCTGAACCATAAATTTATATCGACGGAACTATGACATCTTGGCTTGTCTAACGAGTTAGTATTATAGCTCAGGTCCTATCTTACTCAGAGAATGAATTCCATGTAACTGCAGTCCTTTCGAACAGCTTTGGTGGTCCCCAAGGCAGTAACTTGAGCCCCATGCTGTTCTCTCCCTGCCTCAACGTTCTTTTGCTACAACTTCCGGAAAATGCATGTTTTCATGTGCAGATGCAGTCTTGAAAAATATCACATTCATTTACCTGACAGCGCCAAACATTGAGAAAACGTCTCAGTCAGCCAGCTATTTTTCACGGTCCATGATAAACAAACAAGAGGTGCGTTCATGAAATCCACTTTCCATCACGTTCTAAGAAAATGCAGAGTATTTGAATTATAGGGTACCGTAATCATGCGAAGAACTTTGGAATGTTGTATTCGGAAGAATATTTTGATTAGGAGAATTATTTATTTCAATGTCATCGTGTTGCGTCGAAATTTTGCAACATTGTGCAGATGAGCTTGAATTGATTCCACAACTCAAAAAACGCACATGACTTCTGCTGAGTTCACACATACTTCAACATGTTTGCTAGTTGGTGCAAACTTAGCTGCATTTCCAAGTGCATATTTGTCTTCAGCTCTGACCCCTCTTTTGTTTTGTAAACAAATTCTAGTGGCACTGTAAAAGTGAGGAACAAGCCAATCTCTAGCTAAGAAAAAGGATTCTTCAAAAAGATCGTGCAAATTCCCATCGCAATGAATCACTGGCAATGTGAACCAAGCAACTAAGCTCATACAAATATATAGATATTTTATCGAAGCAATTCAATCGATTAATACTCTAAGCGATTTCCCAGATACGTTTACTTATTGCTAGCATCTCAACAGCGATTCAAAACTTCTACGCCCACCAGATGAGATTTTCCACCAAATGTATTCGAGACAAAATACCAGTACGGCCAGAAGCAAGCCGACAATGTAGAGTCCAAACACGTCGGCCATCACTTTCAGAGTCAAAGAACGCACCTTTGCTTGGTTCAGCAGTTTCCGAATGTCAGCTTCCAGATTACGACCGAAGGCGTTCTGCCTTCCGCGCTCCACAAAGCCATGGGTTACCAGATGTTGCAGTTTAACGTCGAATATTTCGACCAAAGCAGAGTTTTTCGGGAAGTAAACCACGACCGGATAGGTGATGACGCGTTCTGGAAATATTCTATAGAACAAATTCTTCCCCTCAACGTAATATTGCTGGTTATTGTAGAGAATGTTTTCCAAATATGAACTTAATGCGCCTCGAAGATGTCCACCGAAGATGAGGTCTGGGATTGTTGAATAATCTTTTGGCTTTATCATAGTAATAACCGATTTGACATTCGTAGGAAGATTGTTGTAAATAGACATATGCCGTTGCATAGAATAGATTCGGTAGCCTTCAGTGATAAATTCTTTCCAAATTTTGGTAGTACTGTGGTTTCGCTGACGACAAAAGTGTTCAAACATTATTTGCTGATAGGACGTTCGCAGTATGAAGCAGCAGCTAATCCAAACCAAAAGAAGGAATCGAGCAAAGTTTCTCGTTGGCAAGGGTCCTACCGAGTATCCCAATGTCAACTGTAGAAAGTTGACCACTGGTGTTCTGTTTGAGGAACCGAATACAAAGTTTTGAGCTGGTTTAGGGAAAAATTTCAATACACCAATCGTTATGACACCAATTGATAAAACAGCAACGAAACTCATCCACAATGAAAATTGAAATGGTAACAGAAGTCGTTCGAAAGGCCCGTATTCAAGACCTGGTGAGATGATGAGTACAAGAGACGCATAGTAATGAGGATACGTGTACGAAAAATATTTAAGCCTGCTCTGTCTTAGAGAAGAAAAACCAATAGCAAAATTGGCTGTCCCATTCAATACCAGGCCCATTGTCCCTGTACCTGTCCCATTCTCGAACACATCGCCCCATGCACTAGGCGAGAATGAAACATGAGGAATGATGGTGAAATTCAACACCTGGGATAAACACTTCAACAGATCACCATCAATCCCTTTAAAGTCTATAACGCGTTGATGTCTGTCGAACGCGACTCCCGCCATAGGAAGAACTTGTGCGATTGCTACATGTAGTGGTGCTGCGAAAAAGTTCGCAACTTTCGGTGTGAAATATGAACTGCATTCTCTGGTCTTGGAGAAAGGCAAATTGATACTTCGTCCACTAACCAACGGAGATCGGTACACTTTGGGGGCAAAAGGTTTAAAATTGTAGAGCTGCACGACTTTCTTCACGCGATAGAGAGCTACTACGTTGAACATCTGCAGATCAACTGTCAAATTCAGAAGTAATGTCGGCATCCAAGGTTGTTCGTCTTGAAGAAATATGAAAATGTAGTAACTGTTGATATTTAAGTTCCTTGTCTTTAGCAGATTGCATAAGTCATAGTAGGCATCCAGAGAATCAATGAAAACGACGATATGATTAACTTCTTTGTTGTTGGTATTGTAAAGCATAGAAGAATCTACAATGGCCACAGGAACTCTGTAGTCCAAACGTGTTAAAAGGTCATCTAGAAAACTTGGCCATTCGAAGGTCAAAATCGAAGAAAAATAAATCGGTTTCGGGTGTTCCACGAAACAACTTTCGATGATTCCAATCGCTGCATCAACAAGCGAATGTGTAGAAACCGGATACAGTTCAATGGATGTTTGGCCAAGCCGAACAGCCATCAGACAGAAGAAGAGAAATCGAATCATTTTCACAGGATAGTCATAAATTATCCGTGCTTCTATACTTTGGTGACTTTTAAAAAACGACTGCATTGTTCACAATCAAAAACATTGTTTTTCAATGTTTATTTAATGGTGGTTATTCCCAAACTACTGCATTAATTGTAGCCCTCAGCAGGTATCTGCGTAAAACCGCTTACGAACAAGAGATTCCACTCTTCATTTTCACTCGAACGATGTAGTGTGACACTGTCCCACTAATTATATTATTATACATGGTTAAAATATGATTCAATTGGGGCACGACATGACTTGATGAGCATAATTTCTCTGTTCAACTGTTCTCCAATCTCTCGGGAAACCCACATTCACCAGGTGGCGCTCCGTTTGCTCCAACCACCTCGCTCGATGCGCCCTTACTCGTCCGGTGCCTACCGGGTTGCTACCTTAACACTTGTTGCTCGAATACTGCGACTGTATACAGCTCCTTCTCGATACAAAATACAGTGCCCGTAGAAGACAACCGGTCTAATGAGCGTCAAGCTAAACTTCGTGTCTTCTCGATCGCTGTCAGTTGGATGGCTTCAGCTGGAGCTGGAGGTCGTTGAATTGCATCTTCGAACATCATGTAGGCCATCGGCTTGGCGAAGTCCCCTGCGACGCTTGCGTGATTCGAATGAACTAACCCAAAATCCGACCTTGATTGGAGCCTTGATCAATCTGGTCCGCTTTCCCGAGAAAAGTCGTTCTCGTCCATGATTTTCCAGTGTTCGTCACGGTCGATCATGTCGTATGAAACTTGGAAGTCAATGAAGGCGTGGTGCGTATGGACTTGGTACTCACGGTATTTGTGATGCATTAGGCGGCGAAGTAGGATTCAGGACAGCACATTGAAGACGGCAAAGAGAGCAGTGATCGCTCGTTAGTTCTTAAAGTCCAATTTATTTGCATTTATTTGTGCATTGATTTTTCCCCCCGCTTTCCACTGCTCCATTTTGATGAGTTCCGCTCGAGCGATTGTGCGTATAGTCTGCAGTGACTATAGGTTACTTCAGTCGAGAGGGTTATCCGAGGCGGGTTTTGTCTTTGAATGTTGTTCACTTCAGAGAGTTTTGGGCACATTTTCATTTTCGCTAGACAGGGTGGCCACAACTTCTTCATTTTGAAATTCCCGGTTTTTTCCCGGTTTTCCCGGTCATAAATTCAAGGTTTGTTCAAAGCTTTGATTATCTGATATCGTCAAAAAATATCTAAACTTTCACCTTATTTCATTGATTTTGCTGCTTTATCACACTCATGTCATTGAACATTTAAAGAAACTCGATTCTATTTTCTGGCTTTATTCACGTTTTTTACAATTGATAAAGAAAACATGCTTCACAAAAAAGTTAAGTGTACGAAAAAGCTGGGGTTAACGAAACTATAAAGGAAGTATAATATATTTTTAAAGGATGTGTTTAATTCATGCACACAAAAAAAATTAAAATGGTGCATAGAACAGGATTTTTCAACCAATCAGTCGTCATTATTGAAAGAAACAAAAAACAATCAAATGTGCAATTTAATCATTTTTAATATGTTATACTTATAAACTGACCTTTTTTTTTCTTAGCGGCCCACCACACTCCCCCATATCAAAAAGCTCATTTGAGCCCCCTGGTAATGGACGCTAACTGTTCTCAGCATGTCTGGCAGCAAACAAGAAAATAACATTAAAAACTCAAACGCGGACAAACTTTAATCATGCTGAGAACGTAAAAAATATTATTTACTACGAGGAAGTATGAAAAATAAAAGAGAATTTTACTCAATGAATCTCAGTGGAAGAATATTCCTTTGAAGAGATCCATTTCGATGATTTACAAATTAATTATTTATTTATAAGAATTGATAATAAAAAACTAAAACTAAATAATTAGAACTAAATTTACTGCTAAGAAAATAAAAAAATAGAAAATTGCTAAATTACTAAGTGAGTAAATCTGAACTTTTTCTTACACCAAGTGTGTTATAACTGGTCGCAATTCGACCAGACCGAACTGAACGCCAATATGAAAAAAATTCAGTTATCTATTGCAACGGATGCGAAACATGATAAACTACCTATCCAATAAAAATCAGAACATTTTTACTATTTTTACTGATTTTATTAGAAAATTTCAATGTTGCAGACAGTGGAAATGGAAAAAAAGCGTTGCGCCAAAGTGAACTGAGAGTCAGCTTTGAGGTGAAGATGAAAAGCATGTTTTGGTCATGAAACTGATTTTGTGAGAAATAAGTTTATGTGTGTTGGTTTTTTTCTTTTCAAAACAGTTCTTCGGTTTGTCAGGAACGAATATCTAATAAATTTCATGGTGAGAAACGTTCCCGTAGCTAAAAACTTCATGTTGCGGATTGTTAACATTTATTAACATCTCGTTCAGCCAGACTGAACCGAATCCCTTGAATTTTGTTTTCCAATTTACTTAAGGGAATGTTAGGCTTTTTGATATTTAACGATAAAAGATGCTTGATTTTATTGCTTATTGTCGTTCAGAACGCAACCGGTAAGTTAAAATCACAGATATTCCGCTTTTCAAAAGTGCGAAATTTGTATGGCTCGGTTCACTCTGGCTCAACGAAAAAAAACATTTTCAAAGCATCACCCATACTCGTTGGGTGCTGCTTGTAAACCGCCTATAAGTAGGCTCCTACGTTTAGAACAAATTGCCCAGTCAAATGATAGTGCATGACAATTTTTTAAACATTTTTGTTCGACCAGAGTGAACTGGGTGCAAACATAATGCTATTAAAATTCAGTTTTCTGCTTGATGTGTAATCAGAAATCGACCAGTATAACCTCGATGGCTTTATAAGAGTCTAAATGTGATGGTAAAATGATTAAATAAGATATCTGATGAAATGGTATCAATTGGTAGGGCTGTGAACTTCGAACTCAATTTTCTCGAAATCAAGTTTATGGCGTTCAGTTCGGTCTGGTCGAATCGCGACCAACTGTAGTTTACCAAAGCCAATACATAAAAAAAAACAAATTATTTTTTTAAATATATTGTTGAAGGATTTTTTCAAACCATTAATCAAACATTGCTTCTGCATCATTTGACGTTCTTATTGCAGAATCACGATTTCAATTTTGAATTCTTATCTCAAAAGTTAAACAAAATATGGTCAGCGAGTTTCGTAATCTAAAATTTACAGTGCTGAGGATAATTAAATAGCTTATTAAAGTTTATGATGTAAAAAAATTAAAAAATATAAGACTTAAAATGCAAAAATTGTGGATATCAAATCAGTGAAAAGGATTCAGTTGTTTGTTCAAAATTATATTGTACTTCCCTCAAAATATATTTTTAAGTGAGGTTTTCAGGAATACAATTTTTAAAGGTATCTGGAGAATCAAACTGTTTAGACTTCAAACTTCAAAAGTTTACATAATATTAATTGAAGCTATGGAAACTTTTTTATAAAACCTCTAGTTTTAGGAATATTGCGTACTGAAATTTAAAAATTACTAAATTTTAAGTGAAATCAATCGCTGATAACTAATGAACTGACACCTATATGAAAAACAAAATAACAATCCTATAAAAACAGAAACTGATTTTGAATCTGTTTATTACCCTCCATTTGATTAACTATCCTAACTATTCTAGTTCCAGAGAAATTATGCTTGCAAACAAAAATTCACAAGTAAAAGTGTAACTTTTACAGACATCACTGGTGAAAATTTCTGAGTCGTGTTATCGGAGATTGTAATTCCATTAACAATTGTTAACCTTTGTTTCAAAAATTAACCTATGATTATCAAAAACGTAGAAAAAACAAGATGCGTATTTGGATATAGCGCCCTAACTTCAGCCTCTTGTCAACAAGGAAAATGGAAATTTTCGGCCTTGTTTTATCGAGCAGGAGAAAAAATAGTCAAAACATTCAATTCTAATGCAATAATGTTATTATTTGTTAGGTAAGACATTGGAGACCACGATGAAATCTTAGCCGAAAATTCTGAAGTTTGGCATGCTGTATCTCAGAAACCAATGAACAAATTCTACAAATCTATTTTTTTTAAGATAACTAGTATTTTGTTTAATTTTGTAGAATATAGTTTCATTACTGGATTTTTAATAATCGAGTTATGCTTCCAAGTGGAGCACACTCGCGAGAACCAAGAAAACGAGAATTCTTGTATTTTATCCGAAATATGAACAATTTTCGAGGTCATTTGGTGGATCTCGCTATTTGCTTGTTTTTCAATACACAAGAAAAAAAATAAACATCCAAAAGGATTTTTTCCAATCTCATCAAAAAGTTACATTATGATACTTCGGCATTTTTACATAAAACACTGAACATTTCAGATGTTCCGAAAATATAATATTTTTTCTATGGCTCATAGATCGTAAACATTCGGAATTTTTCTACAATTTCTCTAGCAAAGTACAAAGATAAGAATAAGAACTACTACCACCACTAAAATGTCGAAAAAACTTATTTAAAATACTTCACCCGGAGTCTCAAAATTATAAAACAGCATAAAAATTTAAATATTTGACATCCCAGAATATTTGAACCAATAGTTGAATTTCATTTGACTTTGTTTGTTCAAACATTTGTGATTCACAAGTTTACTAAAGACACGAATACAAAATTTTTAATTTTTTTTTCCGGTGGTTTGTGAGTATTTTTGAAAATAATATTTTAATCCCCAGTTCCTATGGTTTTGTTGTTTAATTCATTGACTTTTGAAAGCCATGCTTATTATTTTAAAGTAAACGAAAAATGTTTTAAAAAAATTACAGAACAACTCATATAAAAAAAGTTGCATTAACAAAATAACATTCGTTAAAAGTTTTGCGAATCAGTTTTTTAACTCTTTTCAAATTCACAAAATTGATCAAAATACAAACACAGAAGTATTTTTATTATTGGGAGTTTATGGAAAAAACGGTACTTCATATTTCAGTAATTGGATGAGCTTGATCCAGTTCTTTATATTTTCATCTTTTTTTTATGATGTCTCAAAACATTAAACATATTTTTAGATGATGCTTGAGGACATTAAAAACAAGGTCAGATTGGTTCACCTTTATGAAAATTACCAATATTAGACTTTGTGTAGAATTTTTTTAACAAAAATTTCATTTCCGAGTCTTAAAATTAATCAATAAAAAAAAATTACCCTTATTCGAGGAATTTCGGGAAAAGAATGATTTTTGTTCGAATTTCTAAGGCATTGAGCCACATGAAAATATTTTAATTGCCAAAACATCAGAAATTTCCTGATTTTTCAACGAGTTTTCCCATGAGTGAGATTGTTTCCAATTTAAGTGTTGCACTGTGTAATGAAACAAACCCTTTTATTTTTCAACATTCAAATACACGTTTTTTTTCTTATTTAAATACTTTACTCAAAATACGAAAATATATTGTGAGAGAGATACAATGTATTGATGAATAATTGTACATTTTTAAGATTTAAAGCATTGCTTTGAATCTACACAAAAACACATTTCATCACAAAGCCCTTGTAAATTCATTGATGACAGAATGTTTCCTATTTGTTGTTTTGAAGCTACATAAAAGACACAGTGTCGTACGTCAAGATGATATTTAGAATTATTCTTAATTGTTTCGTTGTCCTGTGTTAAGCTCTTCAACTAAACGCCACTGGAGAATAAAATAAAAGCTTTTTTACATTTCCAATTTTGCAATAAAAAGTTCTGAGTTCAAAAATTTAACTTTGATTTACTTGTGTCCATATACACTGCCGGCCAAAAGTTTGGGATCACCCACTAAAAAACATGCAAATTTTGATCGTTCATATCTCAGCCGTCTTAGGACATATTGAAAATCTTCTGATCTCATTTGAAAGATAATGAGCAATCGCTATCTCGGAGGTATTTTGCCCAAATATAATGTTTTAGTTTTGAACTTAAAACTTAACCTAAAGTTATAACATTTTCAAACAATCGCACTCAATATTCAAAGCCGATCATCTCGGGATAGGGTGGATCAAATCTCAAAATTTGAGTGGCATTAGAATTCCTGTTCTTTACTTCTCAAAACACAATCAAAAAAATTTGAGAAAAAATTCAAGAATGTATTTTTAATTAATAAAATAGACACTCGAGTTATCGTCCAAAAGTTTGGGATCACTGTAAAATCTTCGACTTGTCCGCGAAGTGGTCCAATCCAGACTGGCTCCGTGTAGCTTGGCTCGTCCCCCAGTAGTCAAATCGCTCTCACTCTTTGTAGACTTTCTCATGCTTTCACGCTTAGCTGAACCTAACTTAGTTGGTGTGAATAATACATTAATTGTAGGATGCCACATCCTCCCCATGCCACATGATTAAGAAGTAAGAATAACTGATTTAACATTTTGGGTCAGTGTTCCATTTTGCTGCTAGTAAATACGATAACGGTAATAATAATAATAATAACGGTAACGATATTGTTATTTTTTTTCCAATGGCATACGATGCTTTCTGCATCTAAAATCTTCTATAAAATCTAGCTATACTTTTTCAACAGTGATTCTTATGTTTTTTAGAACATGTTTATTTTGAACCTTTTTTTTCAATGTACATTATTTCCGTATTTGAAGTGTATGTAGTTCTATTGTAATAGTTCCGTTGTTTACTTAAACGAAGCACTTAATCTATCTGAAAATTATACATCACCACATTAAATGTAGCATCATCCTTCATCCTCCGCTTACAAAAAAGTGATTCGAAATGCTTTTATTAACATTAAACTCATTCAGGGTTCAGCGCTTGATATCGTTTTCTAAATTTTTAGTTTTATCATTTGTTTTACTAAGATTCTTGCTATCCAAACACTGCTATTTTTTTTCTTATTTTTTTTTATTTATATATGAACACTGCCATGAGCTGAAACTCGGCTGATGTGTTTGTTTTTTTTTTTCTTTTTACGTGACACTGCCATAATCTGAAAATCTGCTGGAGTGTTTGATTTTCTTTTCTTTTTTTTTCATTTACCGGAACACTGCCATGAGCTTAAACTCGGCTGATGTGTTCGTTGTTTTTTTTTATTTAATTTTATTTCAACACTGCCATGAGCTGAAACTCGGCTGTTGTGTTTGTTTTTTTGCTTTTAACGTGACACTGCCATGATCTGAAAATCGGCTGAAGTGTTTGATTTTTTTTTTTTTTATTTACCGGAACACTGCCATGATCTGAAAATCGGCTGATGTGTTCGTTTTTTTTTTTTTTTTTTTAATTTTATTTCAACACTGCCATGAGCTGAAACTCGGCTGTTGTGTTTTTTTCCTTTTTATTTACCGGAACACTGCCATGAGCTGAAACTCGGCTGATGTGTTCGTTTTTTTTTTTTTTTTTTTAATTTTATTTCAACACTGCCATGAGCTGAAACTCGGCTTTTGTGTTTTTTTTCCTTTTATGTGTTTGTGCCATGATCTGAAAATCGGCTGAATTGTTTGAATTTTTTTCTTTTTTTTTTTTTATTTACCGGAACACTGCCATGAGCTGAAACTCGGCTGATGTGTTCGTGTTTTTTTTAAATTTAATTTAAACACTGCCATGAGCTGAAACTCGGCTTTTGTTTTTTTTTTAATATGATTTTAATTATATTCAATTTTAATTGAATTTTAATTTAATTTTAATTTAATTTTAATTTCATTTTAATTTTATTTTAATTTAATTTTAATTTAATTTTAATTTAATTTAATTTAATTTTAATTTAATTTTAATTTAATTTTAATTTAATTTTAATTTAATTTTAATTTAATTTTAATTTAATTTTAATTTAATTTTAATTTAATTTTAATTTAATTTTAATTCAATTTTAATTTAATTTTAATTTAATTTTAATTTAATTTTAATTTAATTTTAATTTAATTTTAATTTAATTTTAATTTAATTTTAATTTAATTTTAATTTAATTTTAATTTAATTTTAATTTAATTTTAATTTAATTTTAATTTAATTTTAATTCAATTTTAATTTAATTTTAATTTAATTTTAATTTAATTTTAATTTAATTTTAATTTAATTTTAATTTAATTTTAATTTAATTTTAATTTAATTTTAATTTAATTTTAATTTAATTTTAATTTAATTTTAATTTAATTTTAATTTAATTTTAATTTTAATTTAATTTTAATTTAATTTTAATTTAATTTTAATTTAATTTTAATTTAATTTTAATTTAATTTTAATTTAATTTTAATTTAATTTTAATTTAATTTTAATTTAATTTTAATTTAATTTTAATTTAATTTTAATTTAATTTTAATTTAATTTTAATTTAATTTTAATTTAATTTTAATTTAATTTTAATTTAATTTTAATTTAATTTTAATTTAATTTTAATTTAATTTTAATTTAATTGTAATTTAATTTTAATTTAATTTTAATTTTAATTTAATTTTAATTTAATTTTAATTTAATTTTAATTTAATTTTAATTTAATTTTAATTTAATTTTAATTTAATTTTAATTTAATTTTAATTTAATTTTAATTTAATTTTAATTTAATTTTAATTTAATTTTAATTTAATTTTAATTTAATTTTAATTTAATTTTAATTTAATTTTAATTTAATTTAATTGAATTTTTTTTTTCATATTATTTTATTTTTGTTACATGGTTTTTTATTTTATTATATTTTCCTTAAATTTTATTTCATTTTCTTTTTAATTTTTATTTCAAAATAAGTGTTATAATAAAACGCAATTCCCAAAATTTTCGATAATTTGTTTGTGTTTTTTTTTTTTTTCAGTTAATATTCACGCTGAATATGAAATCAATTTTTTCAGCGTGAATTACAAACAACACGCGAACAGTGTTATTCAATTAACAGTGTACCAAATCGAAGATGGCAGCAGCAACCAAATAATGATGTCGAAGATGCCTCCATCTTCCCTCTCTTACCGATGCCGATACCGATGTCCCTGGATACCTCTTTGCCGACTCCTCCGAAGCTCCAAATTTGTGTCCATGTTTCCGTTTCTTTTCGTGTTCCTTTCTCTCTGAATGAAAAAAAAACTACTGCTTGACACTAATTATTATCACCACTCAAACTGGCAGAAAATCGCCAATGTAAAATCTTCGACTTGTCCGCGAAGTGGTCCAATCCAGACTGGCTCCGTGTAGCTTGGCTCGTCCCCCAGTAGTCAAATCGCTCTCACTCTTTGTAGACTTTCTCATGCTTTCACGCTTAGCTGAACCTAACTTAGTTGGTGTGAATAATACATTAATTGTAGGATGCCACAATCACCTCTTTGTATGGTGAGTTTGGGATCATTCTTATAAAAACATGCAAATTTGTTTTATTCATATCTTTCTCATCTAACATCGTATTTCAGAGCTGAAGGGTTCATTTGGAAGCTTAGGAATTGTTGTTTTTTAATAAATTCATTCAAAAATTATATTTTGAAGTGATAACCATAAAAAAATCACCTGAAATTAATTGTTTTTTTGAAAGTTCTCAGATTCTTTTTATAGTTCTCACCTTAAAATATAATTTTTGAATGAATTTATTAAAAAACAACAATTCCTAAGCTTCCAAATGAACCCTTCAGCTTTCCAATACGATGTTAGATGAGAAAGATATGAATAAAACAAATTTGCATGTTTTTATAAGAATGATCCCAAACTCACCATACAAAGAGGTGATCCCAAACTTTTGGACGATAACTCGAGTGTCTATTTTATTAATTAAAAATACATTCTTGAATTTTTTCTCAAATTTTTTTGATTGTGTTTTGAGAAGTAAAGAACAGGAATTCTAATGCCACTCAAATTTTGAGAGTTGGTCCACCCTATCCCGAGATGATCGGCTTTGAATATTGAGTGCGACTTTTTGAAAATGTTATAACTTTAGGTTAAGTTTTAAGTTCAAAACTAAAACATTATATTTGGGCAAAATACCTCCGAGATAGCTATTGCTCATTATCTTTCAAATGAGATCAGAAGATTTTCAATATGTCCTAAGACGGCTGAGATATGAACGATCAAAATTTGCATGTTTTTTAGTGGGTGATCCCAAACTTTTGGCCGGCAGTGTAAAATTGATTGATTTTTTTATTAATTCTAATGACATGCCCCCCGCTTTTCCATACACGAATAAATTTTAAGTGACTTTTTAATTTAGATTCCCTTTCAAGGTTTAAGCTCCGAGTTCTGGTAAAAATTGTGTGTTTTTTTTTAATTTAGGAGAATTGGAGCAAAATCTGATAAGTTTGGAATTTCAAAACTTATGATTTTCACCCAAACTTTTTTTTATCTGTTGAATTCTGACTCGGAAAATTAAATTACAGGTCTGCATTCCGAATTTTAGGTTGAATCCCTGATTTTGGAATCAAAAATTAATTTTGACTTCCTTGTCTATTTTTCCCGGTTTTGGATCTCAATTTCCGGTTTTCCCGGTCCTATTCTCAATTCCCGGTTTTTCCCCTGGCTAGATAACGGCCTGGCTCGACGTGCCCGGCCATCTATGAAAACGTGGTCGATCTTCGATTGCGTTTGGAACCTGGTGATCTCTAGGTCTATTTGTGTGGGAAGCGCTGCTGGAAGCAGGTACACCTTTTTTTGGTGGCGAAATCTATCTGAGCGTTCAAATCTCCGATTACTATCTTGATATGATGTTTGGTGTGGAGAGTGGGTTCGTCTCACTAAGATTATCTTGTGCTCCGTATGCCTGATGTGCCCCTTGGTTTCACCCGATGATACTTCATCAAGGAGTAGGCGGTGCTGTTGTGCTTATACATCGCACCTTTTTCCTCTTTCGCCAGCTTCAGACTGGTACAGAAGACCCCGAGATGTGTGCCGGTTAGGTAACGCTTTCAAAATAACTCGCGCCCCTCACAGCAATCACTCCCGTTGGATGACCACCCATCAAGGCATGGCCGGTTGGGAAAACCACTAAACTAGAATCCCGTCCGCCCCCCCCCGGATAGTTTCTCCGTTTCCCTTTGATGTAGAATAGATCGTAGCGGAGTACGTGAGACCTCTACAGCCTCACCACACTTATGAGTCCAGATTACCATACCCTAAGATCGCGTTCCTTTTGATGATTTGTGACATACGAGGCCCAAGACCTTCCTTAAGCTTGTTAAGTTAGGTTGACTATCCTTTTCTCTCCGTTCGTCCTCTCCCCTGATTCGTATCAGATCACACATGATCTGCGAAATTTTCGTTGCGACGTATTTCACATGCACAAAGTTCTCATCTGTTGCGCTCTACATCTGGGCAGAGCTCCAGCGTATAGTAGCTTCAATAGCGCAACGTGCAACACTCGCCAGGAGTCGTATCCTGCTTATCTTTGATCCATGGTAGTTCGGCATAATTCACGCCAATGAGTCGATGACTTTCGACGCACTGTCACAACAGTTTTCGGCGTCGACCATTACTCCGAGGTATTCCAGCTGCTGTTTCGAAGATGTGGTGGGTCCTTCTTTTATTGGTCACGAGTAGTACTTCCGTTTTATGGTGGGCTGTCTAAAGCTTGACGCCCCCCATCCAGATACCAGATAACCCTTTCTACAGACACCGTTGCAAGGTCTTCAACCTCCAACCACCGAATCTTCTGCAACTCCGACTATCTACGCGCCTTTGTCTTCAGCTCTGACCCCTCTTTGGTTTTGTAAACAAATTCTAGCGGCACTGTAAAAGTGAGGAACAAGCCGATCTCTAGCTAAGAAAAAGGATTCTTCAAAAAGATCGTGCAAATTCCCATCGCAATGAATCACTGGCAATGTGAACCAAGCAACTAAGCTCATACAAATATATAGATATTTTATTGAAGCAATTTTATCGATTAATACTCTAAGCGATATTACAAAAAAAATTACTTATTGCTAGCATCCCAACAGCGATTCAAAACGTCTACGCCCACCAGATGAGATTTTCCACCAAATGTATTCGAGCCAAAATACCAGTACGGCCAGAAGCAAACCGACAATGTAGAGTCCAAACACGTCGGCCATCACTTTCAGAGTCAAAGGACGCACCTTTGCTTGGTTCAGCAGTTTCCGAATGTCAGCTTCCAGATTACGACCGAACGCGTTCTGCCTTTCGCGCTCCACAAGGCCATGGTTTACTAGTTGTTGCAGTTTTACGTCGAATATTTCGACCAAAGCAGAGTTTTTCGGGAAGTAAACCACGACCGGATAGGTGATGACGCGTTCTGGAAATATTCTATAGAACCAATTCTTCCCCTCAACGTAATATTGCTGGTTATTGTAGAGAATGTTTTCCAAATATGAACTTAATGCGCCTCGAAGATGTCCACCGAAGATGAGGTCTGGGATTGTTGAATAATCTTTTGGCTTTATCATAGTAATAACCGATTTGACATTCGTAGGAAGATTGTTGTAAATAGACATATGCCGTTGCATAGAATAGATTCGGTAGCCTTCAGTGATAAATTCTTTCCAAATTTTGGGAGTACTGTGGTTTCGCTGACGACAAAAGTGTTCAAACATTATTTGCTGATAGGACGTTCGCAGTATGAAGCAGCAGCTAATCCAAACCAAAAGAAGGAATCGAGCAAAGTTTCTCGTTGGCAAGGGACCTACCGAGTATCCCAATGTCAACTGTAGAAAGTTGACAACTGGTGTTCTGTTTGAGGAACCGAATACAAAGTTTTGAGCTGGTTTAGGGAAAAATTTCAATACACCAATCGTTATGACACCAATTGATAAAACAGCAACGAAACTCATCCACAATGAAAATTGAAATGGTAACAGAAGTCGTTCAAAAGGCCCGTATTCAAGACCAGGTGAGATGATGAGTACAAGAGACGCATAATAATGAGGGTACGTGTACGAAAAATATTTAAGCCTGCTCTGTCTTAGAGAAGAAAAACCAATAGCAAAATTGGCTGTCCCATTCAATACCAGGCCCATTGTCCCTGTACCTGTCCCATTCTCGAACACATCGCCCCATGCACTAGGCGAGAATGAAACATGAGGAATGATGGTGAAATTCAACACCTGGGATAAACACTTCAACAGATCACCATCAATCCCTTTAAAGTCTATAACGCGTTGATGTCTGTCGAACGCGACTCCCGCCATAGGAAGAACTTGTGCGATTGCTACATGTAGTGGTGCTGCGAAAAAGTTCGCAACTTTCGGTGTGAAATATGAACTGCATTCTCTGGTCTTGGATAAAGGCAAATTGATACTTCGTCCACTAACCAACGGAGATCGGTACACTTTGGGTGCAAAAGGTTTTAAATTGTAGAGCTGCACGACTTTCTTCACGCGATAGAGAGCTACTACGTTGAACATCTGCAGATCAACTGTCAAATTCAGAAGTAATGTCGGCATCCAAGGTTGTTCGTCTTGAAGAAATATGAAAATGTAGTAACTGTTGATATTTAAGTTCCTTGTCTTTAGCAGATTGCATAAGTCATAGTAGGCATCCAGAGAATCAATGAAAACGACGATATGATTAACTTCTTTGTTGTTGGTATTGTAAAGCATAGAAGAATCTACAATGGCCACAGGAACTCTGTAGTCCAAACGTGTTAAAAGGTCATCTAGAAAACTTGGCCATTCGAAGGACAAAATCGAAGAAAAATAAATCGGTTTCAGGTGTTCCACGAAACAACTTTCGATGATTCCAATCGCTGCATCAACAAGCGAATGTGTAGAAACCGGATACAGTTCAATGGATGTTTGGCCAAGCCGAACAGCCATCAGACAGAAGAAGAGAAATCGAATCATTTTCACAGGATAATCATAAATTATCCGTGCTTTTATACTTTGGTGACTTTTAAAAAACGACTGCATTGTTCAAAATCAAAAACATTGTTTTTCAATGTTCATTTAATGGTGGTTATTCCCAAACTACTGCATTAATTGTAGCCCTCAGCCCTCAGCAGGTATCTGCGTAAAACCGCTTATGAACAAGAGATTCCACTCTTCATTTTCACTCGAACGATGTAGTGTGACACTGTCCCACTAATTAAAGTATGTTTAAAATATGATTCAATTGGGGCACGACATGACTTGATGAGCATAATTTTTCTGTTCAACTGTTCTCCAATCTCTCGAGTAACCCACATTCAACAGGTGGCGCTCCATTTGGTCGTACCACCTCGCTCGATGTGCTCTTACTCGTCCGGTGCCAACCGGATTGCTACCTTAACACTTGTCGCTTGAATACTGCGACTATACGCAGCTCCTTCTCGAACAAAATACACTCTACGTGCCCGTAGAAGACAACCGGTCTAATGAGCGGCAAGCTAAACTTCGTGTCTTCTCGATCGCAGTCAGTTGGAGGGCATCGGCTGGAGCTGGAGGTCGTTGAATTGCATCTTCGAACATCATGTAGGCCATCGGCTTGGCGAAGTCCCCTGCGACGCTTGCGTGATTCGAATGAACTAACCCAAAATCCGACCTTGATTGGAGCCTTGATCAATCTGGTCCGCTTTCCCGAGAAAAGTCGTTTTCGTCCATGATTTTCCAGTGTTCGTCACGGTCGATCATGTCGTATGAAACTTGGAAGTCGATGAAGACGTGGTGCGTATGGACTTGGTACTCACGGTATTTGTGATGCATTAGGCGGCGGAGTAGGATTCAGGACAGCACATTGAAGACGGCAAAGAGAGCAGTGATCGCTCGTTAGTTCTTAAAGTCCAATTTATTCCGCGTTTTGTAGTTTAAGATGTGCATTGATTTTTCCCCCGCTTCCCACTGCTCCATTTTTAAGAGTTCCGCTCGAGCGATTGTGCGTAGTCTGCAGTGACTACAGGTTGCTTCAGTCGAGAGGGTTATCCGAGGCGGCTTTTGTCTTTGAATGTTGTTAACTTCAGAGAGTTTTGGGCACATTTTCATTTTCGCTAGATAATCGCTGTCTCGACGTGCCCGGCCATCTATAAAAACGTGGTCGATCTTCGATTGCGTTTGGAACCTGGTGATCTCTAGGTGTATTTGTGTGGGAAGCGCTGCTGGACGCAGGTACACCGTTTTTTGAAGGGCGAAATCTATCTGAGCGTTCAAATGTCCGATTACTATCCTGATATGATGTTTGGTGTGAAGAGTGGGTTCGTCTCACTAAGCTTACCTTGTGCTTCGTATGCCTGATGTGTTCCTTGGTTTCACCCGATGATATTTCATCAAGGAGTAGGCGGCGCTGTTGTGCTTATACATCGCACTTTTTCCCTCTTTCGTCAGCTTCAGACTGGTACAGAAGACCCCGAGATGTGTGCCGGTTAGGTAACGCTTTCAAAATAACTCGCGCCCCTCACAGCAATCACTCCCGTTGGATGACCACCCATCAAAGCATGGCCGATTGGGAAAACCACTAAACTAGAATCCCGTCACGACCACCCCCGGGTAGTTTCTCCGTTTCCTTTTGCTGTAGAATAGATCGTAGCTGAGTACGTGAGACCTCTACAGCCTCACCACACTTATGAGTCCAGATTACCATACCCTAAGATCGCGTTCCTTTTGATGATTTGTGACATACGAGGCCCAAGACCTTCCTTAAGCTTGTTAAGTTAGGTTGACTATCCTTTTCTCTCCGTTCTTCCTCTCCCCTGATTCGTATCAGATCACACATGATCTGCGAAATTTTCGTTGCGACGTATTTCACATGCACAAAGTTCTCATCTGTTGCGCTCTACATCTGGGCAGAGCTCCAGCGTATAGTAGCTTCAATAGCGCAACGTGCAACACTCGCCAGGAGTCGTATCCTGCTTATTTTTGATCCATGGTAGTTCGGCATAATTCACGCCAATGAGTCGATGACTTTCGACGCACTGTCACAACAGTTTTCGGCGTCGACCATTACTCCGAGGTATTCCAGCTGCTGTTTCGAAGATGTGGTGGGTCCTTCTTTTATTGGTCACGAGTAGTACTTCCGTTTTATGGTGGGCTGTCTAAAGCTTGACGCCCCCCATCCAGATACCAGATAACCCTTTCTACAGACACCGTTGCAAGGTCTTCAACCTCCAACCACCGAATCTTCTGCAACTCCGACTATCTACGCGCCTTTGTCTTCAGCTCTGACCCCTCTTTTGTTTTGTAAACAAATTCTAGCGGCACTGTAAAAGTGAGGAACAAGCCGATCTCTAGCTAAGAAAAAGGATTCTTCAAAAAGGTCGTGCAAAATCCCATCCCAATGAATCACTGGCAATGTGAACCAAGCAACTAAGCTCATACAAATATATAGGCATTTTATTGAAGCAATTCAACCAGTTAAAACTCTAAGCGATATCCCAAATAAGTTTACTTATTGCTGTCATCTCAAAAGCGATTCAAAACGTCTACACCTCTTGCGAAAGTCACCAATTTTCCACCAGATGTATTCAAGCCAAAATGCCAGTACGGCCAGAAGCAAACCCACAATGTAGAGTCCAAACACGTCGGCCATCACTTTCAGAGTCAAAGGACGCACCTTTGCTTGGTTGCGCAGTTTCCGAATGCCAGCTTCCAGATTATGACCGAACGCTTCCTGCCTTCCGCGCTCCACAAAGCCATGGGTTACCAGATGTTGCAGTTTAACGTCGAATATTTCGACCAAAGCAGAGTTTTTCGGGAAGTAAACCACGACCGGATAGGTCATCACGCGTTCTGGAAATATTATAAAGAACAAATCCTTCCCTTCAACGTAATACTGCTGGTTTTTGTAGAGAATGTTTTCCAAATATGAACTTATTGCGCCTCGAAGATGTCCACCGAAGATGAGGCTTGGGATTGTTGAATAATCTTCTAGCTTTATCATAGTGATAACTGATTTCACATTCGTAGGAAGGTTATTCAAAATATTCATATGCTGATGCACAGAATAGATTTGGTAGCCTTCAGTGATGAATTCGTTCCAGGTTTGGGGAGTACTGTGGTTCCGCTGACGACAAAAGTGTTCGAACATGATTTGCTGATAGGATGTTCGTAGTATAAAGCAGCAGCTAATCCAAACCAAAAGAAGGAATCGAGCAAAGTTTCTCGTTGGTAAGGGTCCTACCGAGTATCCCAATGTCGACTGTAGAAAGTTGACCACTGGTGTTCTGTTTAAGGAACCGAATACAAAGTTTTGAGCTGGCTTAGGGAAAAATTTCAATACACCAATCGTTATGACACCGATTGATAAAACAGCAACGAAACTCATCCACAATGAAAATTGAAATGGTAACAGAAGTCGTTCGAAAGGCCCGTATTCAAGTCCTGGTGAGATGATTAGTACAACAGACGCATAGTAATGAGGATACGTGTAAGAAAGGTATTTAAGAAAGCCCCGGCTTAGAGCAGAAAAACCTAAAGCAAAATTGGCTGTCCCATTCAATACCAGGCCCAGTGACCTTGTTCCCGTCCCATCTTGAAAAACTCTGCCCACTGCACCGGGCCCGAATGAAACATGAGGAATGATGGTGAAATTCAACACCTGGGATAAACACTTCAACAGATAACCATCAATCCCTTTAAAGTCGATAACAAGTTGATGTTTGTCTAACGCAACTCCCACCATAGGAAGAACTTGTGCGATTGCTACATGTAGTGGTGCTGCGAAAAAGTTCGCAACTTTCGGTGTGAAGTATGAACTGCATTCTCTGGTCATGGATAAAGGCGAATTGGTACTTCGTCCACTGACCAACGGAGATCGGTACACTTTGGGTGCAAATGGTTTACAATTGTACAGCTGCACGACTTGATTCACGCGATAGAGAGCTACTACGTTGAACATCTGCAGCTCAACTGTCAAATTCAAAAGTGATGTCGGCATCCAAGATTCATCCTCCGGCAGAAACACAATGACCAAGTAATTGTTGATATTGAATTTCTTAATGCGCAGCACTTTACATAGATAATCGAAGACGATTTTTGAATCTACGATGACGATGATGTTATGAACTTGAGAAATGCTATTGGTATGAAGCACATTCGGATAAAGTGTTACAGGAACTTTGTAGTTCAAGCGTGTTAAAAGTTCATCCTGAATAATCGGCCTTCTGTTGTACACTAAATGGGTGAGATAAATCGATTTAAGATGAGGTACGAAGCAACTTTCGATGATGGAGATCGTTGCATCAACTAGCGAATCCATTGAATCCGGTTGCAATGGAGTTGATTGAGAGTCGTCAACTCGAACGGCTATCAAACAGAATACGATCCACCGAAGCATTTCTATGGGTAACGTGCTTTCTTTGGGTCACGCTCTAGTATATATTGGGATTTTTTAAGCAAAATCATGTCATCGCTTAATCAATGTCTTTGCAATCAAATGTCAGAAATAACAACACTTCTTCATCAAGAAAAACATCAGTTTCCAATTTGCTCGCACTATCTTCAACACTTTTCTCATTTATCTCTAATCTCAATTGACACTTCGCTGCATGAATACGAGATTTTGCTTTTAAATTATTGTGTGTAATGAAGTGTAACAGAATCGCATTAATTCAAGTATCAGAGGTGGGTTAGCTGGCGCGATGGCAGAATCAGGGCCGAATTCAGCTTTCGGAGGAATGACTGGATACAGCTCTTCTACCCTTTTTTTTTTCTATCATACTGACAGGACACTTAGAACAAAAATTCGATCATTTTCTAGCTAATTTTTTTCGTCAAATTTAGCAGGTTCGCAATACCGACGGCAGGTGGCGAACCTATAATTTTTCCGGTTGAAATGCCCTGTAGAAAAAATGTACCTGTTTTGCACGATTTTATCGTCTGAATTGCCTGTTTTTTTGCGAAAGTCGGGTGGCACTTTCTCACTGGGATAGCATTCCTTCAAATCGATCGATGCGCACTCTGGAATCGATATTGCGTACTATCGATTCCAGAGTGCGTGAATTATCCAAAAAACGAAATCGATTGTCCAGTCAATATGGTCAGTCAGTCATCTGGGCTTGTCGAAGAATGAATTCCATGAAACTGAAGTCCTTTCGAACAGCTTTGGCGGTCCCCAAGGCAGTAACTTGAGCCCCATGCTGATTCTACAACTCAAAAACGCACATGACTGCTGCTGAGTTCACACATACTTCAACATGTTTGCTAGTTGGTGCAAACTTAGCTGCATTTCCAAGTGTATATTTGTCTTTGTCTTCAGCTCTGACCCCTCTTTTGTTTTGTAAACAAATTCTATCGGCACTGTAAAAGTGAGGAACAAGCCAATCTCTAGCTAAGAAAAAGGATTCTTCAAAAAGGTCCCATCCCAATGAATCACTGGCAATGTGCACCAAGCAACTAAACTCATACAAATACATAGATATTTTATTGAAGCAATTCCAACGATTAATACTCTAAACGATATCCCAAATAAGTTTACTTATTACTATCATCTCAACAGTGATTCCAAACGTCTACGCCTCTAGGCGAGACACCTCTTGCGAAAGTCATCAATTTTCCACCAGATGTATTCGAGCCAAAATACCAGTACGACCGAGTCCAAACACGTCGGCCATCACTTTCAGAGTCAAAGGACGCATCTTTGCTTGGTTCAGCAGTTTCCGAATGTCAGCTTCCAAATTATCATCTGCAGATCAACTGTCAAATTCAGAAGTAATGGCGGTATCCAAGGTTGTTCATCTTGAAGAAATATGAAGACGAAGTAGCTATTGATATTTAAGTTCCCGCTATTTAGTAGATTGCACAAGTCATAGTAGGCATCCAGAGAATCAATGGAAACGACGATATGATTTACTTCTTTGTTATTGGTATTGTAAAGCATAGAAGAATCTATAATGGCCACAGGAACTCTGACAGTTGAACACAACGAGCTCTGATGTCTCAACTGTGCCACCACAGGTTGGGCAGAATGGCGAGACCACATGTCCAAACCGGTGGTGGTACTGCATGAAGCTCCCGTGACCAGTCATGAACTGTGTCATGCAGAAACCCACCTCTCTATGTCTCCGATCCATCCAAAGTCCGACGTTAGGGATCAAGCGATTGGTCGAGATGGGCAGCGCTTTCGCAGACTACACTACCTGCTCAGGGCCGCCTTCCAGGCCGCCGCTCCGTACCGCAAAATAGACGAGGTCACACTCGCCAGGACCCTCCTTCTGCAGCAATGGATCGCCGAGTTTTTCGACATGGCCCGTGAGACGGCTGCTGTCGCCATTGCCGCTCTTTTGCAGGTGTAGTCGACGTGGGCCGTAAAGCTCAGCCGATCGTCGATCATCACTCCCAGGTTCTTGATCGCACGCTTGGATTCAAATGTGCACGACCCAGCTGCAATTGTCTCTGATTGTGCTGAAATCAGGTTGGTTATCAGCACCATCTCGGTCTTGTGGTGAGCCAGACGCAAGTCGGCGAATCCCACAAGTCTCACTCTCGTGGGAAGACGCGGTCTCAGCAGTTCGTCGTAAACGATGTTCCACAATACCGGGCCAAGTATCAATCCTTGTGGAACCCCTGCGAGACACTTACTGTTCCACAAATAGGTCTGTAGGATGATAGATGGCCTATGGTTTTACTGGCTACGGTAGTAAAACAGCTTCGCAGTCAATTTTGGAATAATGCTAGCAAATTGTTTGCTGTGGCGATTCCGAAGCGAAAGGGAAGTTTTTCACAAATGAACATATTTTACGAATTTAATGTCACCCAATACTCGAACATTATGGGTTGACTCGGTGCATGTGATTAAACTTCGTCGTGATAGGTTTTTCACTACTTGGATTTTGAGGTGGGGAATTGCTAGAACAAGAACGGACAGTTCTTTCTCAAAAAGGAAGCTTCACAGCTTTTCTGCAACATTTTCAAGCAATTTATTTTAAAAAAAACAACTCTGCACTCGTTTATTTATTCAAGAAATATTCCCGCAAGAATATTTCGAGTCAGATGCAATTTAACGATGAAGTGCTATGTGCCTCAATACAGGAAGCTTTCTGCATTTGTTTTTTACTCTTAACGTTATCAATTCGAGAGAAAACACCAGTATTGCTAATAAAATGCCCACTACGTAGAGTCCAAAAACATCGGCCATCACTTTCAGAGACATCGGACGTGCCTTCGGTTGATTCAACAGTTTTCGAACATCTGATTCTAGGTTTCGTCCAAACGATTTCTGCCGCCAGTGCTCCACAAACCCATGAGTTACCATTTGTTGCACTTTCACGTCAAAAATTGAAACCATAGGAGAGTTTTTCGGGAAGTAAATCGCGATCGAAAACGTGAGTAGGGTCTTTGGAAACATAAGTTTGAACCTAAATACTTTTCTAATGAATGCAAACAGGTTCCAATTATGTATGATGTCCTCATAATGACAAATTCCACCCCGAATATGTCCATCGACGATCGGGTTTTCGAATGCAAAATGATCTTTATAATCTATGATCGTTATCTGTGATTGAATATGTGCAGGCAAATGTTTGTAAATTTGAGAAAAATGCCCAGGAGATGTATAGATCCGGTAGCCACTAGTTTTGAAATCGTTCCAATTTTGAGGTGTGCTGTGATTTCGCTGGCGACACAAGTGTTCGAACATAATCTGCTGGTAGGACGTTCGTAGTATAAAACTCAAGCTTATCCAAAGCAAAAGCAGGAAACGTGCGAAGTTCCTTGTCGGTGAGGAGTCTACCGAGTAACCCAATGTCGATTGTATGAAGTTCACCACAGGTGATCGGTTTGAGGATCCAAAGACAAAGTTTTGGACTGGTGTAGGAAAGAAATGCAACACACCAATTGTAATGATACCAATCGAAAACACTGTGACAAAACAAATCCACAATGAAAACTGAAATGGTATAAGTAGCCGTTCGAAGGGCCCGTATTCGATACCAGGTGTAATGATAAGTTTCATATGGGCTTGGTAATGCGGATAAGTGTAGGAAAAATACATACTCCTGCCAATTGCTAGTTCAGTATATCCCAACGTAAAGTGAGCAGTTCCGTTCAATACCAGACGTGCTGCTACACCCCACTTATTTACACCACTAAAAGCGTACGGAAAAATTGTGAAATTTAGCGCCTTAGATAAACCCTTCAATAATTCACCATCGATTCCTTTATAGTCAATAGGACGCTTTCGTTTGTCAAAAACGACACTTGACAAAGGATAAAACTGGATAAGAGAGACATGGAGAAGAGCTCCAAAGAAGTTTGCAACTTTCGGGATGAAATACGAATCGCAGTCACTGGTCTCGGACATAATCGAGTTTAAACAATGATGATTGATTGACGGAGATCGGGAAACGATTGATCCAAACGGTATACAATTATACATGTGAACAACATTTCCAACGCGGTAAAGGGCAACTACGTTGAACATCTGCAGCTCTACCGTCAAGTGGAGAAGTGATGTCGGCATCCAAGATTCATCCTCCGGCAGAAACACAATGACAAGGTAATTGTTGATATTGAATTTCTTAATGCGCAGCACTTTACATAGATAATCGTAGACGATTTTTGAATCTACGATGACGATGATGTTATGAACTTGAGAAATGCTGTTGGTATGAAGCACATTCGGATAAAGTGTTACAGGAACTTTGTAGTTCAAGCGTGTTAAAAGTTCATCCTGAATAATCGGCCTTCTGTCGTACAGTAAATGGGTGAGATAAATCGATTTAAGATGAGGTACGAAGCAACTTTCGATGATGGTGATCGTTGCATCAACTAGCGAATCCATTGAATCCTGTTGCAATGGAGTTGATTGAGAGTCGTCAACTCGAACGGCTATCAAACAGAATACGATCCAGCGAAGCATTTCTATGGGTAACGTGCTTTCTTTGGGTCACGCTCTAGTATATATTGGGATTTTTTAAGCCAAATTATGTCATCGCTTAATCAATGTCTTTGCAGTCAAATGTCAGAAATAACAACACTTCTTCATCAAGAAAAACATCATTTACCAGTTTGCTCGCATTATCTTTAACACTTTTCTCATTTATCTCTAATCTCAATTGACACTTCGCTGCATGAATACGAGATTTCGCTTTTAAACTATTGTGTAATGAAGTGTAACAGAATCGCATTAACTCAAGTATCAGAGGTAGGTTAGCTGGCGCGATAGCAGAACCAGGGCCGAATGGGGGAGGGTAGGGGGAGCCCTTTAATTTGATGTTTTTTATAAGCTCTTCTGGAAATTGAATATTCTATATGAAAACCTAGGAGTACTCTATGGAAAAGTTGGCCAAAACCCGTTTTTCTCTTAAAATGATTAAAAGTCTTTTTTTTTCGTTGTTTTCAAGTATACACAACTCATTTTTAACCAAAATTTCAAATTTCATAATTTTGGTCTTTTCGGGTCATTTGCTGCACCCTTATAAAAAGTTTGTTTTTAAGCAAATTCGAAGCAAACCAGCTGATCAACAATCAGAAATGATGAAAAATATATTGTTTTAAACAAACAAATCAAACCCAATAAAAAACGGTTCTATAACACAAAATAATTGCATGGCATGCTCGCCATCTGAAACAAAATTAAGGACAAAATACGCTAAATTTTTAAATTTCAAAATTGAAAATTGCTCGAGTTCGCAAGTATGCGCAAGAGTTTTCTTTTGGACATGTTTAAGGAAGTTAGAAGCAATCGTGTGATACGGGAAATTATTCCCGGCGGAGCCCGGAAGATAAACTTAAACACTAATTTGTGAAAAAAAAAATACAAGTTTTTTCGAAAATATTGCACTATTTTGTTTAGCTTCTCTACGACATGTGATTATCAAGAAATAATCGCATTTTCAGTCACAATTCATTGGTCATATCAAAACTGAAGATTTGTAGAAGAAATTTTGTTCACAGTCTCATTATTCTGCGTTTTACGCAGCCTGTGGTTGTACGTGATTATGCCAAATTTTGGAAAACAAAATTTATAATTTTGATACATCAATGTTACGAGTTATGCCATCACGAACTCACTACATCGATGGTTTAAAATCGACAATACTGATATGCAACAACTATCTAAAAAACGAAAAACCTAAAAAAAATGATTTTTTTTCAATTTTAATTTCGAGGTTTTGGCCAGGATTTGGGGTAAAATACTCCTGTGTGTGCTGTTCAGTACCCGGAAAAATTGTGTTGCTATTCCAAAGACGTTGGTATCGTGATAATTTTACCATTTCTGCGTTTATAGTATTTTCAACCACGCAAAATATAACATCAATTTTGTAAAAGTACACATGAAACATTATTGCAATTACTATGCACCTGGTAATTTTCGATAACTGTCAATGTTTGTTGTCGAATATACTATGGTCATGATAATTTCATCATAATTTCTATTACAACTAGCGTTCGCATGGTAGGGTAAATGAGCCTAATTTCGCTATATTATGTCAGAGGATTTTAGCTTTGATATCAGTAGGCCGAATCTTCAATTCTTATATTCAAAATTTTTTGGTAACTAAGTTCCAAATTTTTTTCTGAACTCTGTAATGGTTTGAAATAATCATTTCAAGCTTTAATTTACGAGAAATATCATGTTTTATGAAGTGTGTTTATGTTCCTAATTTGGCAATAATTGTTCCTAATGTTAACATATGGGTGTTCCTAATGTTAACATATGAGGAAAAATGTATCCGCGTACCCAATATTACACTATTTGTTCCTGATTTTGCATAGGGGTCTGTTTTTTTAATACTTTAATGATAAAAATCTCAAAACTCACATTTTTATAAATTTTACAACGTTTTTGGAATATGATTAGATAAATAAGGACTATTTAAATCCTACACAGTATTCCTTCACGCTAGTTTTGAAGAAAGTAGTAGATGTTGAGCTTATTAAAATTCAAACTTTACCTTTTCCAATGGATACATTTATTATATTTCAAGAAGTAGAAAATTCATTGTATTGGATACAAATAAGATACAGTCAAACAGAGCATCATGCAACAGCATGGTTAGATGAAACATTTGTATACCACAACACTTATTTAACTTTTGTTTTAGTATAATAAAATTAACATTTTATGATAACAAAACGATGATGCCATAGTTTCTCACATCGTGAGATAGGTTTTTGAAGTTTTTCATTCTCATAGAGAATTTGAAAAATCGATATTTTTACATTTTTTGATGCCGTAAAATACTTCACACAGTATGATGGATTGGCTATTAGTTATTAGTCTGCGCTAAAATGCATCGACATGCAAATCAATGATTGAAAGTTAAAATTTTGTTTCCATATGCTGGAATATGGTTTTAATTTTTTTTTTTTTTTTTTTTTGTAGTTTTTACCCCTTACCGTATACATCACCCTTATGCTTTCTTTTTTTTTCAAATCTTTGACCGAAAAAATAAGTATCAAATTTAATTCGAACAAAATTAAAAATAACTTCAGATCGTGCTTTATGCGTTAAGAAATCACAAATAAATCAAAAACTATAACTTTTCACACTTTTTCATTAGGTTTTTCATTAAAAACAAATGTTTTTGCAACTTACCCCTTTTTCTTAGCAGGGTGAAAATCGCATGTTTTGTACATTTAAAATAATTGGGGAAACCAGTTATTTTTCTGACTACGTCAATTAGATGTCCCTTTAACCTTAAAACTTCTGATGTACAAGCGGTATAATTATCTGTGGACATTAGGTTTAAAGAAGTCATTGAAGTTGAAAAGTGTTGCATGATGCCCTATGTGACGATATACAACGTATTTAATATATATATTTTTTTAATTTTTCCTTTCGATTCTGTGCTTGTTGAGAAACTCTCTGTAACTTGATGATTTCCTTTTCTGTTGGGAAGGGTGCATTCTTTACAACCTGGCGAAAATATTTTTTCAACATTTTTAGCTTTGAGATACACTGAAGTAAAAAAAAATCATGTTTTATTAACTCAACACAGTTTATTTTAACAGATCGTTGAAAATTAAGTTAAAAGTTAAAACACAATTCAATCAATCAAATTTATTTCAAATACATTCTATGACTTTGATATAGTTTGGATAACTTTGACTATGTCCATAATTAGGAACACATTGAAAATATTGTTCCTAATTGTGGACATAAGCTTTTTTTTAATTTTTACACGAAAAAATCATGGTTCTAACATACTAATTACTAAAATCATAATAAAAAACGATCCTACAAAAAATTTCAAATAAGTCGGTTGAGAAATTCAGCTTTTATCTTCCATTCCTGAATAGGTGTTTTTTAAGAAATTTGCTAACAGCTCCATTCAATTTGGACACATTTTGAAACAATCTGAATTTTACTATAAATCCCGTGAGTTAGAAAACTACTTTTTCTGTAAAATGAAAGTTCAAATGATCCGTTACATTATAATATTTTTATAATTTTGATAAGTGGAAAATAACGCCACAAACAGTCAAAATCAAACGGTATGTTAACATTAGGTACACATGCCATATTAGGAACACCTACCCTAATTGTTTTGTTTTATTGTTGTATTGTTTTAAAATTTATCTGACATAGTTGTCTTAATGATATACTTAATTTAAGGTTAAGTTACATTGCACGAACGATGATGTTTCTAATTATTATTCCTCAATTCGTCACTTAAATAAGATTCAATCCGTCGTTTAAAGGTTGTTGTACACACATTGAAGTCAAAAAGCGTATAAAAACGTAGAAAGCTTATTTTTGCGGAACGTAAAGGGTCGTTACTGCCATACCGAGACCAGTCACGATTTCTCAGAGCTCTTTCAGGGGTTTATAACAAGTTGATGTCAATCGATTTCATTTCGTAAAACCTTCGCCACGAACAGTGACTGGCCGATGGCATGACGATCCGAGAGTGTGTGAAGTCCCAGTAGGGCACAACGCTGCGCATACAGTGGCAGGTTAAGAGGGTTCTCCCAAGGCAACTCCCGAAGAGCATATCGTACGAATCTTCTTTGAATTGCTTCGAAATGCGCAATCTACACTACTTCAAATGGCCACCACACTAGGCTTGCAGATTCTAATGTTGAACGAACCAAACAGCAGTATAGAGCTCGCAGACAGACAGGATCAGTGAAGTCTTTGCTCAAACGTAAGATAAATCCTAGCATCCTAGTTGCAGATTAGTAGTGCTTGAAAGTCATATGACTGTCTAGAATAACACCAAGATCTTTAACTTGGTCTACACGATGCAATTGTTCGCCCAAACATTATAATCGTGCACGAAAGGTTGTTTCCTGCGTCCAAATGTTATGATACAACACTTAGTGTTTGTTACCAAACCTAAATTTAGTTTTTTGTTGAATGTAAAATTTCTTTTAATATTTCTGTAATTGTCAAATTGTAAAAAAGTGAACATTCCTAGTTGATATACAACATAACAGTGAGTTACCGGATGAATTGTTTGCACCAAGGCGGGTAAAGCTTCAGGTGTGTTCTTATACCAATGCACGGAATCGTCCATCTTGTGACAGGCAATCGTAATCGTAGGCATGGTAGACGAACAATTCGCTGTCAAAAAACGCTCCGTCTCCACCCCCCACCAATGAGAAACTTTTGGTACCCCTTGCCTACTTTTCCTCAATATGCATCCACCCTACTGACCCACCCTGGTTTGCACGGTAACTCACAAACCAGCTGATAGCAACAACAACAACACAACATAAAGTCAGTAAAAAAAAATCTCGAAGTGGCAACATCAGCTCCGTACTACGTGTTGTTTTGTTCCGTCGGTCGAGTAAAAGTTTAATAAAGTGGTGTTTTATTTGTTAAACCGGTCGTGTATTTTGTGTTTGTGTTTCCAAAACACATCCGAAACCCGGAACGGCGAGAAAGCTGCTGTGAATTGTGTGCGGACTGATTCAGTGCAGCGAAATTGAACACCTCCCGACCTAGCAGCAGCGGACAAATCGACCCATCACCGGTGAAGAAATTAACGCTCTTTGGTGCTACTTTTCCGTCCCGTTGGCGAAGCAACGGAAAGTAAAGCCTCCGATCTTTGAACCTGGTAAGCTACCCCCTGAATCCTCAACACTTAGCAACACTCAAAACTAGAAGGTTGACGCCACACCAGTTCACTACTGTATCGAGGTATTGTTGTAATTCGTGGCAATCAGTAAGGCTGTTTATGGTCAGAAATATTTTCAGATCATCCGCATACAGGAGTACTCCACATCCAACAAGATGCATGTTAATATCATTGCAGAACAGCGTAAACAGTAATGGGCCCAGATTACTGCCTTGTGGTACCCCTGAAGTTGGAATGAAGTCGATTGATTCAGCGGAGCCAATTCTGACAGCTAAACGACGGTTTGTTAGGTAGCTCCTGATCCATACACACAGTCTTTCGAAAAATCCTAAATGTTGTAGCTTCTTAAGCAAAATTTCGTGATTCACACGCGGCAGTAATGTCAGTATACATGGCATCAATTTGCTTGCCGCCATCAATATTGGATAAACAGAATGATGTGAAAACTGCCAGGTTTGAGGTAACTGCTCTTTTGGGAAAAAATCCATGCTGATTTTCAGAAATCCAACTCCGGCACGAAGAAAACATTACATCGTTGACGATCCTCTCCAAAACCTTTGAGCAGGCAGCTAGCGACGTGACACCTCGGTAATTACGCACGTCCTGTTTGTCACCTTTTCAAAAGATAGGGCTCATGAATGATCTCTTCCAGCTGGCAGGAAATTTTTGTTGTTCGAAGGACAGGTTGAATATGTGAGTGAGTGGCTTTTACATTTCTCGGCAGAAGATTCTGCGGTTCTTTCGTTCAAATGAAGCACTGCAGGTAGACCAGACTCCTTCCTTTTGGTGTTAACGAACTTCCAGAACGTTTTTGGATTACGGCGAAGGTCAGATTGTGAAGCGATTGTAGATCCGATATCTTCTGGTGGCATCATTCAATTTTGTTTTTAAAAACGGGCAGCGGGAACTACTAAACAGTCGTAGTCATTTCGATCGAATCTGTTTTAGGCGACTATTTGTCCAAGGAGGTCGGAGAGGAGGTCTTACCAAGTGGTACAGAATTATCGAAAACTTCACTCAAAATGGAGCAGAATGTACTCACAGCCATATCTACATCAGCACATCTTTGAAGATTCGTCCAGTCAATTTCAAATAGCGCTCGGTTCAATACCTCAGAATCAGCACGACGGAAGTCACGAGCGGATGAGTCGAAGTCCTCGATAAAAGCTACAGGATTCGGGAACGAAATATCGAATTAAAACGGAGGATGATGCACGTCTATGGGAACAACAACTTCATTCGCCTCGATGATGGTGCTGATCAAGATAGATTCATCGGTGAAGACTAAATCCAGCGTTCGATTATGAAAGTTCCGTACACCGTTACGTTGATGCATTCCATTTATTTTTCCATTTAGACATTGGGCACCAATTCATATCAACAAATTACTACGCACATGGTACTCTTGAGAACAAAACATATTTGACTCAAAAATATCAGTAGGTATGCTTCATGTCATTGACAATTTTACTAAAACGCAGTCGAATTTACTATGCGCGGCCAAATTGAGCACATGGTAAAATAGCTATGCGTAAGGTATTATAAATAACAAAACATATTTGACTAAAAATATGATTGCGTGTTGTTCAATTAAACCACGGATTTAGTAATTTTACTATGCTTTTCTTTTGTGTGTAGTCATCCAGCAGTGATGGCAATTGAATTTATTGTTTTTCAATGGCAAAAGACATACCCCTGTTGAAGAGCTTATAACTTTTTTGCCTAATAAGATACGAAGTTATGGTCTTCGACAAAGTTGTTCAGCGGAAAATTTCCTTTAGAGAATTTATAAATTGGCACAAAAACCATCAGTTGGCTCGGTTCCACAGAAGAAACAAAAATGATGTTGATTTTTCAGTACAAAATATTCAATTTTCCCATACAAACTGAAAAGTCCAAATTTACTCATGCAAACGTTACTTAAAAATTCTGGATGAGTTGTGGATCAAGACGAAGCTTCTGAGACCCCAGAATTTGAGAAATTCAAAACTGACCCAAAATCGACTCTGCCGCTAGTGGTCATGCATCATTTTGCTCGCTTGCTCGTGTCTTTATGCCAGTAGTCGGGAAAGTAATCTAATCATCTTTGGCGCAATGTACGTTTCAGTACATTTTCGGCATAGAGTTAGCTCCGATCGACAGTAAAATTTTGCAACCTCTTCTTTGGGTGCTCATGACAGATTTGCATTTGAAATTTTGCATGAGTAAACATCACACACTATTTAAACAATGTTTAGGTACGACGTTGTGTTGGGAGCCTACTTGATTGAATGATTCAACTGAATCAAAGCAATCGAAAGATTCCTTTCAATTCAATCACGGTACCGTGAAATCTTTCGATTGCTTTGATTCAATGTTTACGAATGAATTCTCACTAGAGAACCTGCATGTAGGAGAAGTGACGACGGACGTCTGAAACACAAAATTCCAATCGATGTCAAAATCGATTTAAATCGATCCGAGCTTTTGTCCTATGGTTCTTTTAGCTTTCTAATTGAAAACTCAATCAAGCAGAGTATTTTAAAGCTCGTCGTATGAATGTTTGATTAGGTGCAATTTTTTCACTGCTCTGGTGCTTCGTGTTCGTAGTTAGAAAAGTTTATGTTTATTAACAAAATTCAAGTCATTCGTACCGTTTAACGCGATCCACCGGGCATCAAATTCAATATTGTTTTGTTGGATTTACTGAGCGTCCACTTAAGAGCTTGAACATTGAGCCACAAACCAGTGCTGAGGATTTTTTTTTGTCCAAGCTTTCGGCGATGTTGCCAGATATTTTATTTTAAGAGGGATCAGATGTCGCTTCTCTATTGTGTAGGTTCACTAATTCTCACCAAATATTCATGTTTTATGTTCGTGTGTTCGAGCCCAAAAGTAAATATCGAACACAGTTGTACCGGATAGTTTTTTTTAATGACTGTCCGCCTACTGCATCGTTGATAAAAGTCGCCAATAACATAAGAAGGTTAACGAATTTACTTCGAACCGTTGACGTGAACAGACGTGTTTCTCTTCTCAGTAGCGTACATTTCAAAACCGAAGACAGCTTCCCAATCACAGACATCTTTCCAACCGGACTTTGCGAAAGACAGTACCAGCGTTCGCATTCGGTGTCTGTATTGGATATCAACGTCATGGGGGAACATCCCCCCCCCCCTTTTGGGGACAATCCTCACGCCCCATCAACCCAAACGCGAGGCGAGTACCAGAATGGATGGGCCCCAAAGGAGAAAATGCAGCCATAAAATTTCTTCTACTGAAACCCGTAGCACCCGCAAAACTCCGAACCTATCCTTTCATCGTATCCAAGTCGGCATGACCACCACCCACTCATCTGCCGCCCACCTGACACACTCCTAAGCGAACTAGAAATGCTTCTTCCGAGGAATCCCAAAACAGCATCTCCACGATCGACTTGGAGAAGAAACGGAACCTTTCTTGAGGACTTCATAATTATGAAAAATCTTACAACCCTGAACAACCTCAGCCCTACACGAATTGACCCCTCCGCTGGAAATACCCCTGTCCTTGATCTCACCCTTGTCTCCTGGGTGCTCGGCCCAAATTTGATTGGTACACCATTGATGATGACTGTGGTAGCGATCATCTCCCCATCAACATAACCATTGAAGGATCAACCCCCCAACCAATCGCTCGTCCTGGGTGGAAACTTCAAGAAGCCAATTGGAGCAATTACCAAATTGATATTGAGTACAACATCGATACGTGTCCGCCTACCTCAATCGACTCATTTACCGATCTAATAATAAAATCAGCTGCCGCATCCATTCCTAGAACCAGTGGTGTACCTGGGAAAACATCAGTCGCTTGATGGAATCCCGAGGTCAAAAATGCTGTTAAGGTACGCCGGAAGAAACTGCAAGCCCTTCGCCGAATCCCTAACGATGACCCTCGCAAAGTCGAAGCCTTAGAAGAGTTTAAAATTGCTTGCTCCTCCGCTCGAGTTATCGTAGAGTCTGCAAAAGAAAAGAGTTGGAATGAGTTCTTAGAAGAAATTCAGCCTGAAACACTCCAAGCTGTGGAACAAACTGAAGCGACTAAATGCGGAAAACCGGAGAAGCCAGTTTCACATCCTCCTCAACAACAAGTTTAGCAACGATCCCCAATGTCTTGCAGAAGCTTTCGGCGACACCTTCAAGTCTGTAAGTTGCCCCCCTGGAAGCACCAACGCGGAATTTGATATTATTTTTGACACCAATGATCATCAAGAATACAACGACGACTTCAGTTTGAGAGAACTCGAAACCGCCCTTGCGAAAACTAAAGGTCTATCAGCTGGACCTGACGGCATAAGTTATCCACTGCTTAAAAACCTATCTCTGCCAGGCAGGCCCGTGCGAAGGACCCGCACATGGGGGGGGGTTTTCAAAATTCAAAATCAAGATTTTATAGTTAACAAATCTAACATCATTTTTTCAGAAAACACAGAAAACGAATGCGATTTAAAATTTTGAATGGAACAAGAGTTTCAAGCTTCAGACATAAGAATAATAGAAATAAAATTCATATATTTTAACCCAGATTTAAAAAGAAACTAAATCCGAATTCTAAAATAAATTTCAAGCAAGGGAAGAAAATATTTTTTTTGTTTATTTTTGACACTTTACCAACGCTTTGGCATTTGTGTCAATGGAAGAAAATAATCATAATTTGGAATTGTTCTGCAAAACTATGATCATTGTTGTATATAAATCGTCGAAATTTGCATTCCTGTTTTTCATTTTCAATTGAAGGCTTGATTGAAAAATATCGCTGTAATATTTCAAATTTGAAGAAATATTTGAATAGTGAAATTTTAATAAAGAAAAAAATCCATTTTGAACTTGAGAGAATTCATTCGAAACGCATATGTACCTATTCGATGATTAAATAAATTTTGATAAAAAGAAGAATATCAATTTTACTTCAAAAGAACCAGTGACCAAAATCAGAGATAAAATCATTTTTTATTTCGTCCAGTTATCAAAATAAAAAAAAACTAAAATAGCTCATTTCTGAAGTTCACAATAATTACTTCATATATTGATAAAACAACATGTTCAGTTCATAAATGAAAGCTTCTATTGCCAAAGTACAGGTTGGGAAATAGATGATTTCTTGAATGATCAATAAGAAACTTATAGAAAAAACAAATTTTAAGTTTTGTTGTTGATATTGAAAGCACAAAGCAAATACTTATTTATTAAATATTGTGCATTATAATTTTGCTTTAAAGTGTCTTCTTCGAAAAATTTCGAATCTTTGCATAAATTAAAAAATCAAATATTTAAAAAAGATTATTCTGGGGAATGAAAATAAGTAAAACCATTATAAATTTTTAAGTGCAAGTTCTATAGTTGAAAATTTCGAGCTCTGAATACTTTGTAGCCGTCAATTGAAATACTGAGTTCTAGAAAGAACAAAAGATAGAAACTATTAAAAAAATTTAAAATTATTTTAATGGAATTGAAAATGTTTGACTATTAAAATCGGTAAATTCATGTGAAAATTAAAAATCAAAAACTATAAATTCGGTTACTTTATTTGATTATTAAAACAAATTAAGACATTAAAAAAGGTACGTTTCTAGTATTGATGATTTGGAGTTTATAAGTTTAAAAATGAATCAGTTTTAAGTGGAATCAATCATAGATAACTGATGCTCTAACAAATTTCCATGAAATTGAAAAAAACTGATTCCTTATTTGTTAATTATATTTTAATTTATTTGGGAATAATTTAGGAATAATGATAATGGTGATGATGATGCATGATTTAAATAAGTTAAGTTCTACAGTTTTCATTAACTTTGAATAAATCATTGCGCGCATATCCGACTATAGTGTAGAAATTTATAATAGAAAAGATATTATTTCATTTTACTAATTTGTTGAAACCTGCATTTGATTTTCGCTAAAAACATCTGAAATTAAATTTCATTTAAATGGAGCTAAGTGAACAAATAGAAGACTGCTTTAACATTTTTTGCTGAAACCAAATTTAGATGCGATCTTGTGGAAAGTGGATAATTGATTTGAAGCCTTTTTTTAATCTTTTGTTATGTTTTAAAGTTTTGTTAAGGGGGGGGTAGGGTCTAACGGGTATAAAAAAACACCATTTTCACGATTTTTTTCTAGAGCTATCGTTCAAACAAATGTATTCAAATTTTTTGCATTATACAAAGCATTGTTAAAAGAACATTAAGTAATTTTTTCGTAGAGAAATATTGAAAAATGAGCCGGTGACGGAGCATTTTCGAGGATGCCTTTTAGAAAACAGGATTTGCGGTGGACACTGTATCTCAGCACAGAATCATCTGAATTCAAAAAATCAGAGCAAAATATTTTTAATAGATGTTTTTCTGGACCCCAACGTTTTTATTTAACTTAAAAATATTTTTATGAAATTTTTGTGGCTGTTTGAAGTAAAAACTACGATTTTTCACTTAAAAATCCGCCATTTTTCACCTCTAAAATCTCCCAAAAGTAAAAAAATCAAAAAAGAAAAACGTTGGGGTCTGGTGTTTTATATGTAGAAAATATGTTCCAAATTTGAAAAGAATCGGATAAGTAGTTTTCAAATGGCGATGTCCACGGACTTTAAAAATGTGCTTTCGAGAAAAACGCGTTTGAAGTTTCTGCACTTGCTTTCTTGCAGTATTAGATAGGAAGAGATAAAGGCCTATAACTTCTACAGTTTTGCTTCAATTGACTTGAAAATTTGACACAACATTCTTGAAATGTTTTACAATAAGAAAATAAAAAAATAAAAAAATCGATTTTTTGAAAGTGTTAGACCCTACCCCCCCCTTAAAAGAGTCAAAAAAAATTCTTAACAATTTTCACCTATTTTCAAACGTGATTTAAAAAACAATGCTCTTAGACAATAACCTAATAGCAAATTTGATTTTGGGCATCCAAATTATTCGAAATCTTCTCTTAAGTTCTTTGCACCTAGGAAAAATGTGAAATTTGTGGCCTTGAAAAATTTGTAAAAAACTTTTGGATATGGAGTTTAGGATGCCAAGAATGAGAACCACAAAAACCAATTGAGGCTGAAATTGGTTTTCTGAGGAATATTTCAGATCAGCATAAAGTTTGGAATGACATTAACCCTTTTTTACAATCAAAGTGGCTAGTTAGAAAGTCATCGCTACTAGGATGTTGTTTTTATTTAGCTAAATCTGTTGACTATCGTAAGTGGCTACCAACTTGTGATGTGTAAAATTAGTATTCTGTGAATAACTTTCGTAGTTCAAATGGTTGGTTTCAAATTTTGAACTTGTTTAATTACACTTATTAGTAAAAACCCATTTTGAACACGAGCTAAGGGTTTTGTGTATCAAGAATTGAGTTTCAATACAAAAGGTATTAACTGAAGTGCAAATCGAAATCTACAATTGATTGGCTTCAATTCGTGAACGTCATATAGAGCCGTAAAATGAAATGTCTTAGGTCTAGAGAGTGATTTAAGACGAAATTCCGCCGGAGGCGAGCCGAATTTCCGACATGTTAGTCACACTTATTTTTAAACGCCTTTTGGGATCAAGTGATTTCCCGGAAAATTCATTTCTTGTTCTAAAAATTTTACTTGAAAAAAATCTCCATGGGGGGGTTAAACCCCTAAAACCCCCCCCGTTCGCACGGCCTTGCTGCCAGGCAAACTGCATCTCCTTCGCATTTTCAATGACATTTGGAACACAGGATCGATTCCAGATCGGCGGAAAGAAGGATTAGTCTTCCCTATCCCGAAACCAAATCAAAACCTGCATCTGTTGGATAACTACCGTCCTATAACTCTTTTAGACTGCATGGATAAACTGCTGGAGAAAATGATCAATAGACGACTTCTGTTTGTCCTTGAGTCCAGAAACCATCTAGATCCGCGACAATTGGCTTTTCGTCCAGGCCTCAGCACAGATGATCACCTCTCTGGAACAAATTCTTGATGACGACACCCAGAGAACCGTCGCTTTAGAGTATTTGTCGATGGGAAGTACTCCACGCACAAGTTTATTAATAATGGTGTACCACAGGGCTCGGTGATCTCCCCCACACTGTTTCTAATTGCTATGCAAACAGTCTTTAAATATGTCCCTCGCAATGTTAATATCTTGGTTTTCGCTGACGACATAATAATAACTGCCGAAGCTGCTTTTCCCAGGCTTGCCCGTCGAAAACTCCAACAAGCTGTCGACTCAGTAGCCAAATGGGTACCTCACGCAGGTTTTCCCTTTTCTGCAGCTAAGTCGAAACTTCTCCACCTTGCTCCCAACAGGAAAAAACTCTCTAAACTACCCCCCTTAACCCTAAACAACAACAATATTGAGATAGTCAGTTCCACCCGTATCCTCGGTGTGCACGTAGACGACAGATTGAAGTTTGTAGCCCACGCCAATCTGGTACGCAAAAATTGCAAAAACAAACTTAATATACTCAAAATTATCAGCCATAACTGTGGCAATACCTCCCGTCAAATCTTTTTCCGTTTCCTGAACCAATGGCTCCTACCATCTATCCTATACGGAATAAACCTCTATAGTCGAGGAGGACAAAAAGTTCTTGAAAAGCTAACCATAAGTTCCGCATTTAAGTCCAGCCCCATCGAATCTCTAATGACAGAAAGTGGCCTCCTTCCATTTGAAATATTGCCATTCAAGCTCTCTCTACAAAAGCCATTCGTTGGCTCTCCTACAACCGTTCACCTAGCGCACCATTTATTCTTAGATCCCAAGAACTCCTGAATACTAGTTTCCCTTCTTCCATTCCTCTTCCTCAAATCAGTCATCGTTCCAATCCTGAAGTCCAAAGCTGGAATCCCCCTCTCTCCAAAGTTGACCTTAGCCTGCGACAAAAAATTCCGTCCGGCGAAGGAAGAATCAGGACCCTACCGTATTTCTTCGAACTGATCAACCTAAAGTAGCACTCACATCGCAAAATCTACACCGATGGATCCAAAAACCCAAACGGTCAAGTTGATTGCGGTATTTTCGACATGGATTATAGAGGGAGCCTCCCGCTTCCCACATTCTGTTCCGTTTATAGCGCCGAGGCACACGCCCCCGTTGTTGCCCTCGAAAAATGTTGTCATACATCCAAATCATCAGTTATTTTTTACGACTCTCTGAGTGTACTGACGGCGGTGGCCTCAATCAAACAACAGGAACCACCCTTGGATCGACAAAATCATCAGACCCTGTTTGGAAAAGAACGTCACCCTTTGCTGGGTCCCTGGGCACTCAGGTATCCCCGGCAACGAAACAGCCGATCAGCTCGCGTCACAGGGAAGGCTGGTTCCTCCCCCCGAATACCTCAGTCCCTCAAGACGATGCCAAGAAATGGATCAAGAAAGCTATCCGAGAGCAATGGGAGACCGTATGGGTAAGAAACACGACATCGAAACTAAGAGAAATAAAAAGAACCACCCTTCCTTGGACCGATCAGAAATCCTAATGGAAAAAAATAAGCCCTTACGGGCCTCAGAATCGGACATACTCGCTTAACCCACGGATATCTCATGGATAAGGATCAACCGAGGAGCAACGTCAAAATCACCGTTAAACATCTCCCCATCAACTGCCCCTGCTACCATCAAGCAAGAACGACCAAGTAGATCAATCAAAGCCTGGAAATTGCAATTTTCAACGACCCAGAAGAAGAAAACAAGATGATTATTTTTCTTAAAGAATCGAGTCTCTTCAAACAATTGTAACTTCCAGTTTTATTTCTTTTTTATCATTTTTGTTTTACTTAATCTAAAGAGGGATGAATGACCCCATAGCTGTTAAAATCCAAATGATCAAATAAATAAAAAAAAGAAGGTTAAAACGACTATAATCGAAACAGTATAACTACTATAATCGGGGTAGTTTCACCACCCTAATGCTTTCGAGATTGCCAACATATTTCTTTAAAAAAAACAACTCTGCGCATCGATTCATTTATTCAATAAATCTCTTCCTTAACATTAAATCGCATCAAATGCAATTCTACGATGAACTGCCCTGTGTCTCAACTCTCAATACGGGAAGCTTCCTACCCTTGTTTTTTATTCTAAACGTTACGCATTCGAAGAAGAACACCAGTGCTGCCAACAGCATACTCACTACGTAGAGTCCGAAAACATCAACCATCACTTTAAGAGACATCGGACGTGTCGTGGGTCGATTCAGCAATTTTTGAATGTTTGATTCTAGGTTTCGTCCAAACGCTTTCTGCCTCCAATGCTGCACAAATCCATACGTTACCAGTTGCTGCACTTTCACGTCGAAAATCTCAACCAAAGGAGAGTTTTTCGGAAAGTAAACCGCGGTCGGATAGGTGATTAAGGGTTTTGGAAACATAAAGTACGAATCTATTTGTTCCTTCAACGAATGATTTCTGGTTCAAATAGCGTACTATTTCCAAATACTGACAAGTTGCACCGTGAACAAATCCATCGACGATCATGTCTTGGATTACATCATAATCTTTCGGCTTTATAATCGTTATCTGGGATTGAATATTCGCAGGAAAGTGTTTGTAAATGCGCATATGCCTTTGCGCTGAATAGATTCTGTAGTCTCCAGTGATGAATTCGTTCCAATTATGAGCTGTGCTGTGATTCCTCTGGCGACACAAGTGCTCAAACATAATTTGCTGATAGCCTGATCGCAGTATAAAGCTCAAGCTAATCCACAGCAAAAGCAGGAATCGGGCAAAGTTTCTTGTTGGTATGGATTCTATCGAGTATCCTAAGGTCGATTGTAATAAGTTTAATACCGGTGTTCGGTTTGAGGATCCAAATACAAAGTTTTGAACTGGTTTTGGAGAAAAATTCAACAAACCAATTGTGATGATCCCGATTGAAATAACTGCGACAAAGCTTATCCACAATGAAAACTGAAATGGTATCAGTAGACGTTCGAAGGGCCCGAATCCAAATCCTGGTGAAATAATCAATATATAAGAAGCAAAGTAATGCGGATAAGTGTAGGAAAGGAATGTATGCTTTTTCATGTCTATAGAATTAAATCCCAAAGTGAAATTGGCAGTTCCGTCCAATACCATTTTCATTGTTCCTGTTCCTGTTCCGTTATCAAATATTTCACCCCAATTACTTGAAATATGTGCGATGATGGTGAAATTCAGCACCTGAGACAAACACATCAATAGATTTCCATCGATTCCTTTGAAGTCGATAGGACGTTTTCGTTTGTCGAAAACGACTTCTATCAAAGGAGAATAGTTGATGGTTGCTACATGCAACGGTGATGCGAAAAAGTTCAAAGCTTTCGGTATATAATATGAATTGCAAGTGCTAGTCTCGTACATATCCGTATGGAAACGTCGACTACTAATGAAAGAAGCACGTGGGAAAAATGATCCAAACGGTTGATAGTTATACAAATGAACAACATTTTCGACACTATTCAGGGCTACTACGTTGATCATCTGCAGATCCATTGTCACATGTAGAATTGATGTCGGCATCCAGGGTTCATCGTTCGGCAGAAACACAATGACGAAGTAGCTGTTGACATTGAACTTCTTTTCCCGTAACAGATTGAAGAAATCGTAGTAGGCGTCCTTTGAATCTATGAATACGACGATGTTACCAATTTGTTTACTATTTGTTGTGTCAAAGTCAACAGGATCGGAAATAACTACAGGAACTTTATAGTCCAAACGGACCAATACTTCATCCAAAACACTCGACCATTTGAAGGACGAAATCAGTGTAAAATGAATCGGTTCCAGGCGATCTACGAAACAACTGTCGATAATCGCAATTGTTGCATCGATTAGCGAATTTGTTGAACTTGAATGTACGTGGATTGAGTGGACGCGAATGCTTAGCAGAGTGAACACAATCAAGTAGAACATCCTTCTGAAGATGCGGTGTATTTCCAGACGATGCTTTGGAAGTCGAAAATTATAAATGCCTAAACGCTATGTAATTACACCTAAAGTCCCTTGTTCCCGTAAAAAACATCCTTCTTCAATTATAAAGCAGACACGTGATTGCGACACACAATTGTGATTTTTTTTTAAACCACCCTTAGTCATTATTTTATTTCGAATACAATAGCATGAAAATAGGTGATTTTGCCTTCGGACAAGGAAACTCAATTTAAATATCACTTATTGTGTAAACGAGAATCTCATCGGTTCAAGTTTCAGGCAAAAATACACTAAAAACATGCGAGCAACTTTGTATTCGATGTTCCTACTTGACCTTATTATTATAGTTTTTTTTACTATACGAACATTAGGAAGTTTAAAAAACCGGTATGTTTTCGAACTGCAACCTTTGGGGATACAATTGTTTCTAGGTGACGCGTGTTTTGGCACGATTTGTTCTGGTAAAAGGGAAAATTTTTTTTTTGCTTTGATGAACTGTTCTTCAAATTTGGTTTTTTAGCAAGACTTTAGCTTCAATCAAGTCCCCAATCCAGTCCAAATTACCGATACCCGAGCGCTCAAGAGTGGCTCTTTTTTGAACCACCCACCACCCTTCACGGTTCATGTGACTTAATGAGTGAACCAAGGAACCGTGGCTCTGGGAAAAAGTTGCTGATCAACACTGATTCGAATATTGAACTGCTGCTCAATATAATTGTGTTGAGCTGTCAGTCAATTTTATTAATAATCATACCAGGTTGACAGAAAAATGCGATTTTTGACCTCCTCCCCCTAGATGAACAAGTGTGAACATTTGGCGAACCGCTACCCCCTCCCCGGATGTTCACGTGGACAGATTTGAAATCTTTTTATCCTTGAAAATTTTATATGGTTTTCACCAAGGGGTACTACCCCGAGTAAAGAATAATCAATCGTTGGGACCAAGGTTATTTTATTTACTAGGTTTTCTGACTTTTGCAGTAAGTAGGCGAGGACTGCGCGGTGAAGTGGTGAAGGGCTCGTTATCTTTGTTTACAAATATTAGAAAAAGTTTTCGGTCGTATTTCCTCAATGATTATTGTGTCTTTCCTCCTCCTAAATAAGCGGTCGGTCATCAAACACGGTGGAAAAATTGTGTACCTGAAGTTTCTTAAAACAGGGAACAATTCAGGATGGATACCAAAGTCCAATCAAAGCATCTCAATTTGGGCAGAATGATCTTGATTCGAAAATGGCAGAGACGTTCCAAAAGGTAAATTTAGTTCTCATTATTCAGTCGGTTTACGCAATCGAAATGTTTCATTCAATTTCAGCTGTGCCAAGTCTCTGCGTACTGCAACCTCTGCAATCTGAGACAATCTTTGCAGTTTCAATGGATGATTTCCTCAACGGTAAGTGAATCGATTCACAACAGATTTCCGATAGGTTTCTGCAATCTTAACGTTTTTTTGAATTTTAGCTGGATCTCCGCGCACCGGAGTCCTACGAAAAAATCGCATCCTGATTTAGGACGCAAAACATCCAAGATGAGCGCGACCCTCGATATAGCTGCCATGCCTTAGCAATCTTGTCATGGGGAAAGCCATTTTTGATCTGTGTTACAAAACTTCGGACTTTACTTTGAAGAAAAAATATTGTGAAGGAAGTATCGAAAACAATTCTCGACAAAAATCCGAAGCTCGATCCGACTGTCGTATATTAAGATACGCACGATTGCGGGGATGTGATTCAGTAATATGAAACTAGAAGGCATGTTATCCTCTGTCATTGAGTCAAATCGTGAACGCAGTATTCAACACCTAAACCGTCTTGTAAAAAAATATCAAAAACTCAGTTCTAAATAGGTAATTAGGATATTTTTTTCAATAAAATCCCATCTAGATATTGCTCATTTCCATTTTAGTATTGAATTATAATATTGATAGTATATGATATATATGAAAGAAAATATCAATCATGTACCTGGAAACAGTTTTAAACTTGATGGTTTTTTTTATCAAACAGACAGTTTTTTTTAGAAATTGAAAAGTAATAAGAAACGCATAGCATGATAAAATATAAAATCAAGTTGAGGGCCATTTGAATGAAGGGTCTCAAACCATCAAGAAACTCTTGCAGGAAAATCGTATATTACATTATAAAAGATAAAATAATAAAAAAAAACAGCGAGATCCGAGGTTTCAGCTTTCATAGAAACATTTCTCAATCCTTAATGCCAAATATTCTTCATTCTGCTTGAACAATTCTCGGGTAATAAAATTTTGAAATTGCTTGATTCTCATGGACCATCTTTTGGGAAGGGTCTTGAACTATCCCAATACATATAAATGATGGTATCCAACATCAAGAAACTGAACTGAAACATTTTTTTGCAAGACCTTGGGAATAGTTATCCACGCAATTCCCATATGTTTTTTTTTTCAACATTTATGAATTTTTATCTGAAAACCTAGAACGGTGAAATGTTAATGTTTCATTTAATTAAAAATATAAAAAAAAAACTAACAGACTCTCGCACCACACATGTTGCTGATTCCATCAATATTTTCGATATTTTGCTTCTTCTCGAGTCTATGAGCTGTGTACGTTGGTGTTTTGCTTCGACTGCTGACTGAGAATTCAACCAACATCAAACTGATGTTCTTCTGTTGCCGTTTCTTCAGATCGAGAGCCACAAACTTAGCCACCAATTGCACTCCCCCGGAAGCTGCTTCGGAACTAACTGCCGGGCGACTTAGTTAGTAATACTGTTTCAAGTCACCAATCGTTTCACTTACCGACAGCGAAAACGTCTGAGGGTATGTGAAAATGAAACAACGAAATCAGATCTCAAATAATTATTTGTAAACAAACGCAACGTGTCCATGGTAGCCAATTTGGAAAACCAGCATGGCTGATTCGGAAATTAGGCTGATCAGTACACCTACTATATACCCGCCTTGGTTGGGACTTGATAGTTGATCCACACATCGTATACTGCGGTAGCGATTGTAACTTCGATACTTTGGCCAACGTTATATTCGGAAGCAAAAGTTGCTCTGAGAAGGAGAAAATGGCTTTAAGGGAAGCGGTCGAAGCACACCATCTCAAATTCTCTCATGCTGTTCATGCTTATGCCGTTCGGCATGAGAGAAGTTGAGTTGGTGTGCATCTTCCGAATCTTCGTTTGAAGAAGCGAATTGAAAGAGAGGGACATTTTCGAACTGAGGTTTTGGTACCAAATTGACGTTCTGGTACCAAAAAGTTACATGTTATTACACAGCAGTTTCAGTTCTTTGAACAAACAAAGTCATTTCTTAATCTAAATGCGTTGAAGAGTGGATTTCGCTCTCAGAAACTTTATCTCGTCTTAATAAAAAAAAATAAAGTTCTAACTCAGGCAACATTGTCATCGTATTGATCATTAAAACCATTCTGCTTCTTTGTTTATTCGAGTAATCACTTCCCTTCCCACCAGAAAAAAACTACGACTATGCAAACGATTATCGTTCCTAAACTATTTATCTAACACTTTTGATGAATTCTTGGTGAATGGAATGATCCCGTTCAACCCGAATGGCCTTCGAATTCAACCTTCGTTTGTCATTCATTCTCCACAAAATGAATTCGAGGCAGAATGTCACTCCAGACAAGAGCATACCCACTACGAAGAGTCCAAAAACATCGATCATTACTTTGAGCGACATCGGTCGAGCCTTTGGTTGATTCAGAAGTTTTTGAATATCTGAATCTACGTTACGACCGAACGTTTTCTGCTTTCCGTGCACCACGAATCCATGAGTTACAAGTTGTTGCACTTTTACGTCGAAAACCTCAACCAAAGGAGAGTTTTTCGGAAAGAGAATCGCTACCGGATAGGTGATTAACGTTTTTGGAAACACCAATTTGAACCTATTTGTTCCTTCAACGAATGATTTCTGGTTCCAAAACTGTACAAGTTCCATGTACTGACAAGTTGCACCGCGAATATGTCCATCAACGATCCCACCTTCAATTAGATCATATTCCCCAAGCTTCAGTATCTTTATCAGTGATTTAACATTCTTAGGAAAGTGTTGATAAATGCGCAGATGCCGTTGACCTGAATACAGCTGGTAGCCTCCATTGACGAATTCGCCCCAATTTTGAGCTGTACTGTGATTCCGTTGGCGACTCAAGTGTTCAAACATGATTTGCTGATAAGCTGTTCTGAGAATAAAGCAAAAGCTTATCCATAGCAAAAGTTTCTAGGCAAAGTTTCTTGTTGGCAAGGATTCTATCCCGTATCCCAATGTCGATTGTATGTAGTGCACCACAGGTGATTTATTTGAGGAACCAAATACAAACTTTTGAACTGGTACAGGACAATAATTTAATACACCTATAGTGATGACACCAATCAAAACAACTGCACCCAAGCTCATCCACAATGAAAAATGAAACGGTAACAATAGTCTTTCGAAAGGTCCGTATTCAAGACCTGGCGAAATAACCAATATATAGGATAAAAAGAAATGAGGATAAGTGTAGGAAAATAGTTTGTGCTTGATCTCTCTTACAATACTATATCCCAAAGTAAAGTTGGCACCTTGGTTCAATACCAAACCCTCAGATCCGCTGCCTGTTCCATTCTCGTATACTTCACCCCAAAAAATAGGCCAATGTGGAACATGAGGACTGATGGTGAAATTCAGCATCTGAGATAAACACTTCAATATTTCACCATCGATCCCTACGAAGTCAATAGGTCGATTCTGCTTATCAAAAACAACCCTCATTAATGGGCGGTACTCGATAGTAGCGACGTGCAGAGGTACTGCGAAGAAGTTCGAAACCTTCGGTATGAAATACGAATTGCAGTCTCTAGGTTTGTCCATTGTCACGTTAAAACAGAACTGACTATCGATAGGCGCAGATCGGAACAAAATCGATCCAAACGGTATGCAGTTATACAAATGGACGGCTTTGTTAACATGAAAGAGAGCTACGACGTTGAAAATCTGCAATTCAGCTGTCAAATGCAGAAGTGATGTCGGCATCCAAGGTTCATCGTCCTGCAGGAACACAATGACGAAGAAGCTGTTTATGTTGAAGTTCTTTTTCCGTAACAGATTGCAGAAATCATAGTAGGCGTCCTTTGCATCGATGAGAACTACGACGTGATGAACTTCATTGCAGTTTTCTGTGTACAGGGCAGTAGAATCAACAATGATAACAGGAACTTTGAAGTCCAAACGTATTAACAGATCATCCAAAACATTCGGCCATTTGTTGGGGAAAAAATGGGTAAAATAAATGGATTTGAGATGAGCTACGAAACAACTTTCGATGATAGCGATGGCTGCATCATCTAGTGAATCTTTTGAAACCGGATGTAGATGTCTTGAAGCGTTGCTTTCGACAGGAATGGCTAGCAGACAAATTATAATCCAGTGTAACATTTTTTTAATTAAGAGTATTCCTCGGCTATCGCCTTTCTATACTGAAGGAAGTTTCGAGTGAAAATCATTTTCAAGCATTTGTTTATAAATCACTGCATTTCAATTGCTTGTTTACATTTAAAAAACAATATTTTCCTTTTTGCTAATATAATTAAATGACAGTAAACAATTACGATCGTATCTCTACTTAATCATTATCTCGATTGTACTGATCAAAACTAGTCATCCAATATAATTGCAATATCTGGAAGCTAAAAACACGAAAACTCACTTTTGAAGCGAGTAATATCGAAACTCTTTAATACAAGTAGGTACATGAGGCCCTCATAACCAAAGGGGTATACAGTGACCGGCACAAATAAAAATCCACCCATCGTTTTGATCTTTTAATCGTTTTAATGCCGATATTTTCAGTTTCTCAAAATGTTTTGGAATTTCAATAAGTTCGTGAGAAAACTGGTAATTTTAAGAACATTTTTGCAATTTTTTTCTCAATTCCGTAGCTATCAGTTTACTGAATTGCATATTTTACGGGTACGATGACATAAACAAATCCACTTTATGGTTTATGGTTGGCTGGCAAATGGTGGATAATGTCTCTTATTCACAACTCCTATCTCAAACTCTCCGTGGTTTTTTTTTACAAGATGGAAATTTGAATTCAAAACCATAACAGCCGAGTGTTTGCTGCCGTGAGTGGGTTCGTCCCACTAAAACCACCTTGGGCTTCGTGTGCCCTCCTCCCCGTGGTGCCGGCTGGGATGCGAGTAACCTAAACGGAGATAGGGTGCATGCAGACTAAGGAGGCCGGTTCCCCAGGTTAGTGGGAGGGGGGGGGGGGGGGCGTGCAACAACAACCAAGCGTCTGTTCTCCAGATCAGGGGCGGCTCAAACAGCGTCTGTTTCGAAGCGAGCGGCTAAATTTATCAAATGCGGCTCCCACCAGCTAAGTCCAAGATGGCAGCCTCATCGCGGGATAGGGATCTTAGGCTAACAACCTACTGCTCCTGATTCATAAAATTGTTACGGAATCCGAAAGAAATGACCGACCTGCAACTTTAGCGACGACTTTTAGCATGAAAACACGGACACGAATTGGAACTTGGAACGATTGAACCCTTGCCAAACAAAGCAAACTGGCTCAGCTTGCTAGAGAAGCTAGCCGCCTAAAGCTTAACATTCTGGGACTGAGCGAAGTCCGTTGGCCTAACACTGGAGAACACAAGACACAGTCCGGGCAAGTCCTGCTTTATTCTGGCATACGAGGAGCACACGCTACTCGGGAACGAGGAGTTGGTTTCCTGTTAAGCCCGCAGGCCCATGCGGCACTCATAAGATGGGAACCGATAAACGAAAGAATAATCGTAGCCAGATTTAGAACCCGGGGTTAGAAACCTTATAATGGTCCAGTTGTATGCCCCAAATTGCCGATTTGCGGGAGAAAGAGCAGTTTTACAGTCAACTGAACAATGTGGTTCAGAAAATTCCGAAGGGTGACATTCAAATCCCCTTAGGTGACTTCAACGCAAAAATTGGTTCCGACAACCAAAACCTTGAGCGCGTCAATCGACCAGCACATAAGGTCACTTGGGTATCCCGAGATGGCCGAACAGAAAATCAAAATGACCACATCTGCATCAGCCGAAAATGGAGGAGGAGCCTTCTTAATGTCCGCAACAAACGAAGCGCAGACATTGCATCTGACCATCACCTAGTCCTTGGCGAGATACGACCGAGAGTAAGAGAAAGTCGGATGTCGATTCGACGTCTCCACCGGTTGGAGAATCCAGAGGTGAAAAGGGGCATACGTTGAACAGCTTGTACCCCGAGCCTCGGAACTGCCGACAGACGGTACAGTCGAAGAACAGTGGTGTAGAATCAAGAATGCCTTTATCAGGACGAGCCATGATACTCTCGGTAAAGTTTGTGGAAGAAGAAGTGAATGGATGTCGGATGAAACCTGGAGGATGATCGATGATCCGAGAAAGGCGAAATTCGGAATTGAGCAGCAACCGCCCGCTTACGATATGCGGAGCTGGAAAAGGCAGTTAAACGAGCTTTTAGAAGAGACAAGAGAGCCTGGACAAACTCCTTAGCCGATCCTCGTAAAGGTCTCGAAGAAAGTAGACCTGACAGAGTGCGGTTGATCTGTACAACCCTCAAAGTACTCTGCTAAGTGATCCTGAACAGAATCCAGGAGAAAATCGATCGATCCGGACGATTATGTGTGGATCACATCACAACGCTACGAATCATACCGGAACAAATCAACGAATTCCAAGACTCTCTTCTGCTGATGTTCGTTGATTTCGAAAAAGCATTCGACCGACTGAACCATGAAAACATCTGGGCGGCTTTAAGGCGACGAAGAGTCCCAGAGAAATTAGTCCATCTGATCGAAGATACGAAGCATTTTCGTGCAAGGTCTTGCACGACGGTGTCTTGTCCGATCTAATCCCGGTAACTGCTGGAGTGAGACAGAGACGTATCTCATCACCGCTACTGGACTGGATCGATCGAATGTGCACCGAGCCGAGGATTTCCGTGGAATCTTTGAACGGAGGAACAACTGAACGACCTTAACCTGGCAGACGATATTGTTTTGCTCGCCCAAACACAACCGGATATGCAGAGCAAACTCGACGACCTTACCGAAAACTCCAAGGCAGCAGGTCTCAAAATCAATGTCGGAAAGACCAAGTCAATGGAAATCAACACAGTAAATCCTTCCAATTTCGTGGTAGCTGGACAACAGGTTGAGAAAGTGGAGCGCTTCCAGTATCTTGGTAGCCAGATAACGCCTGATGGTGGTACCAAGTAAGACATCGAAACCCGAATCAGAAAAGCCCGATTTGCGTTTGCGAGTCTCCGAAACGCCAGTATTCTTCAATTCAAACGTTAAATTCGTATTGCTGTACGGGTGCAAAACTTGGTGCACATATGTATGCGGTGACGACGCGAAAACTGCAATTTTTTATGAATCGCTGCCTGCGGAACATCATCCGCCTTTGGTGGCCTAGCAACTGAATCTCAAACGTGGAAATACATGGCCGATGTCAAGAAATCGAGATTCGGGAACGTAAGTGGAGATAGATTGGGCACACGCTGCGAAGAGATGGAAACAGAGGCAGGCCCAGAAACTCGAGGCGGCGTAGTCTAGCCGCTGAAATCCGCACAGTTGACGAGAACCTTGGCTGGCAGTAAGTGAAGACGCTGACTCCGCGTCGCCAGCAGTGGAGATCTTTTTTATTAGCGCTATGCGTCGATCAATCGACGCCGGACCCTTAGGTAGGTATTGGGTAAATAGCCAAGGAGACGGATTCTTCGAACATGGCCACGAAGTTATTTAAATAAAAAATCATGCAAACAATCATTTTTTATTACAAATCATCTGTCAGCAATGTGTAAGCATCAGAATACCTAGGGTAACTGTTTGTTCCCAACTCAGAAAGTATTGACTAAACGACATTTAGAACTTGGTATTATTACAAGCAACCTCTTCTATCAATTTTCCACCATAGGTATTCAAGGCAGAAGACCAGAACAGCCAAGATAATGCCCACACCGTAGATTAAAAATACGTCGGCTAGAATTTTCACCGTCAAGGGACGGGCCCATACTTGGGTCAGCAGCTTATGAATACTCGTTTCCAGGTTACGACCGAATGCTTTCTGCCGCCAGCATTGCACAAATCCATGCGTTACCAGTTGCTGCACCTTTACGTCAAAAATATCGACCAGTGGGGAGTTTTTCTTGAAGAAAACTGCAACCGGCAGGGAGATAATCTGTTCCGGAAAGATCCGTCTGAATACGTTACCTCCTTCCGTGAAGGACTTCTGGTTCTCGTAGAGCACAAATTCCAAATGATGGCCGATGGCACCAGCTATATGTCCGAGGTATATCCCTTTGTAGATGGAATCGTGCTCTGCTGGGTTCATGACCGTTATCATCGACCTAATATTTTCCGGGTAATTCCTATAGATGTGCGTTTGACTTTGCTTCGCATAGATTCGATAGTCTCGAGCGATGAATTCGTTCCAATTATGAGCTGTGCTGTGATTATGCAAGCGACATAGATGGTCAAACATAACTTGCTGATAGACTGTTCGAAGTATAAAGCAGCAGATTATCCACAGCATAAGAAGAAATCGGGCAAAGTTTCTCGTTGGAGATCGTTCTACTGAGTATCCCAATGCCAATTGTATAAAGTTCGTTACCGGTGATCCGTTGGAGTGGCCAAATACAAAGTACTGAACAGGTTTAGGAAAACAAATCAACAAACTAATTGTAATAAAACCAACCGAAAAAACCACGACAAAACTCATCCACAGTGAAAATTGAAACGGTAACAGCAGACGTTCGAAGGGACCAAATTCAAGACCTGGTGATATTACCAGAATGATGTTCGCACAGTAATGAGGATACGAATAGGAAAGATATTTATTCCCAGACGCGCCTACAGCACTGTAGCCCAAAGTGAAGTTGGCAGTTCCGTTTGCTACCAAACCTAGCGCTCCTGTGCCATTAGATGTGGAATACACTGCGCCCCACAAAATGGGCTTGAAAGATACTAGCGTAACGATGGTGAAATTCAGCACCTGAGACAAGCATTTCAGCAAATAACCATCGATCCCTACGAAGTCGATAACGCGTTGATGTTTGTCAAAAACGGCGGCCATCAACGGAGGATACTGGATGGTTGCGACGTGTAGAGGTGCTGCGAAGAAATTCAAAGATTTCGGTATGAAATATGAATCGCAGTCCCTAGGCGCGCCCATTGTCGAGTTAAGACAAAACTGACTACCGATAAGCGGAGATCGGAACAAAATTGAACCAAATGGTATACAGTTGAACAGACGGACGACTTTCTCAACACGATACAGAGCTGCTACGTTGAAAATCTGCAAATCAGTTGTCAAACGCAGAAGTGATGTCGGCATCCAAGGTTCATCGTCTTAAAGGAAAACAACGACGAAGAAGCTGTTGATATTGAAGTTCATTTTGCGTAGCAGAGCACATAAATGATCGTAGGCTTTCTTCGAATCAATGATGACGACGATGCTATAAACTTGATTGCTTTTTGTGGTGTAAAGGATAGTACGGTCTATGACCACAGGGACTTTATACTCCAAACGTGCTAGTAACTCATCCAGGACACCAGGCCAGTTGCTGGACAAAAACGGGATGAGATGAATCGGTTTCAAGTGCACAACGAAGCAACTCTCGATAATGGCTACCGTTGCATCAACCAGAGGATAGGTTGAAGTCGAATCTAGTTCGGTTGCCGTTTCTCCAATCCCAACAGCTATCAGATAGAGTACGACGACCAGACCAACAATAACGTGTTGACTTCGGATCATGTTCACTTTTTATGTTAGAAAGTTTTGAGAGCAAATCGGAGTCATTGTTTGTGCTTCATCACACACAGTTTCGAATACTGAGAGCACCCGTCTTCAAGAGCACTACTCAGCTATGCTTTCAATTGTGTTAGGTTGAAAAAAGGCTGTTTACAACTGCGGCACGGCTAAGTGCATTTGATTGGGAACATGAGATTGTACTTTCGATATGACCTGCGTTACGAGAAGTGTGATTACTTCAAGTATCGGAAATGGGCTGGGCTTAATTTTAACAACACGTGCGACATATTGCACCAAACTAGTTTTCTGAACTCGAACCATTTTTTTTCTAATTAATATTCAGAAATAGTGACCCATTTTGTGTCTGCTTAAATGGTCCTGTAGGCACAAGAATTTCGCATGGATATCAATCGATTTGTGCTCCTCAATGAGCAACTATTGCGGTATACCTCTTACTAAGCTCCTCGTTATCGAAGAGCTTCACTTGCGTTTCTGATACTTGAATTAATTAGTTTCATCAAAAGTGAATTTTCGTGTTGAGTTTACAGATATTGCAATTAGGTTTGATAACCAGTTTTTAAAAGTGTAAAAGGGATAATGATTGAGTAGAGTTCAAATTGTAATTGTTAACTGTCATTTTATTGTGACAGGAAAACGGGAAAATATTGATTTTGCAACAGAACAAGCGATTAAAATTCAGTCGTTCATTAATCAGAGCATGGAAAAAAATTTCACTATCAACTTCCCATCATATTCATAGAAGGGCGATATCCCAGTAATACCCATAACCTCAAAAAATGTTGCACTGGATTATGATTTTTCTGCTAGCAACTCCGGTCGAAAGCACACCAACACATCTACATCCGGATTCAAAAGATTCGCTAGTGGATGCAGCAATCGCCATCATCGAAAGTTGTTTCGTAGCTCATCTGAAATCGATTATTCTTTCCCGATTTTTTTCCAACAAATGGGCGAATGTTTTGGATGATCTGTTGATACGTTTGAACTACAAAGTTCCTGTGACCATTGTTGATTCTACTGCCGAATACACCGATTACACCGAAAACTGCAACGAAGTTCATCACGTCGTAGTTCTCATCGATACAAAGGACGCCTACTATGATTTCTGCATACTGTTGCGGAAGAAGAACTTCAATATCAACAGCTTTTTTATCATTATTTTTCTACAGGACGAGGAACCTTGGATGCCGACATCACTTCTGCAGTTGACAGCTGAATTGCAGGTGTTCAACGTCGTAGCTCTCTTTAATGTTAACGAAGTCGTCCATTTGTATAACTGCATACCGTTTGGATCAATCTTGTACCGATCTTCTTCAATGATCAATGATCAGATCTGTTTCAATTCGACCATGGAGGACACCAGGGACTGCGATTCGTATTTTATACCGAAGGTTTCGAACTTCTTCGCAGTACCTCTCCATGTAGCTACTATCGAGTATCCTCCTTTGATTGGACCCATTTTCGACGAACAACAACGTGTTGTCGACTTTGTAGGGATCGATGGTGATATATTGAAGTGTTTATCCCAGGTTCTGAATTTCACTATCATTCCATTTATATCATATCCTCCCATATTGTGGGGTGAAATATACGACAATGGAACAGGCACGGGAGCAGAGGGCCGTGTTTTGAACGGAAAAGCGAACTTCACGCTGGGATATAATTCTATAGACCTGAACAAGCATAAATTCCTATCCTACACTTATCCGCATTACTATGCATCTTATGTGCTGTTTATTTCACCAGGTCTTGAATACGGGCCCTTCGAACGACTTCTGATACCATTTCAGATTTCATTATGGATAAGTTTTGGCGCAGTATTTTCGATCGGTATCATTACAATCATTGTGTTGAATATTTTTCCAAAACCAGTTCAAAGCTTTGTATTCGGATCCTCAAACCGATCACCTATATTGAACTTCATACAATCGACATTGGGATACTCGGTAGAGTCAATACCAACAAGAAACTTTGCACGGTTTCTTCTTTTAATGTGGATCAGCTTTTGCTTTATACTACGAACCGCCTATCAGCAAATCATGTTTGAACATTTGTGTCGTCAACGGAATCATAGCACACCTCAAAATTGGAACGAATTTATCACTGAAGGCTACCGACTGTATTCAGGGCAGAGACATATGCGCTTTTATGAATACTTTCCTGCAGATATTCAATCATTAATAACGATCATAGAGCCTGAAGAGTATGCTGAAACCGAAGCCAAGATCGTCAATGGATACGTTCGCGGTGCCACTTGTCAGTACTTGGAACTTATACGGTATGGGAACAAGGAATCTTTCGTGTATAGAAATGATACGTTTAAACAAATTTTTCCAAAAACTGTTATCACCTATCCAAACGCGATATACTTTCAGAAAAACTCCCCACTGGTTGATATTTTCGATGAGAAAGTAAAGCAACTGGTGAATCATGGGTTTGTGGAACACGGACGGCAGAAAGCATTTGGTCGTAATCTAGAAAAAGACATTCAAAAACTTCTGAATCTACCAAAGGCCCATCCGATGTCGCTAAAAGTTATGATCGATGTTTTCGGACTCTACGTTGTGGGCATGCTCCTGTCTGCACTGATATTCTGCCTCGAATTCGTTTTGTGGAGAATGAATGACAAACAAAGGTTGTCCGTCCGTCCACCAAGAATTCGTTATGCATTAGATAGTATACTATCAACAGGTTAGGAGAGTCGTAAGTAGTATTCTTCTGGTGGGTAAGGGAAGAGATTACTCGAATAAACAAATGAACAAAATGACCTTGATGATCAGTCGGATGGCAATATTCCCTTGATCGATGGAGTTATTTTATTAAGAAGAGAAAGCACCGGAGAATGGATTCTGAGTTTCCGACCAACGCAATCGGATCGTTAGATGACATCTTTTGTTCAGTCAAGAAGAAAAATTGCAGTAATTAGATCACTTTCGGGACTTTAATAAGCTTTCAATCCTTGTACTACGGATTCTGGCATCCCGAATCAGGTATCAACTCAGAATGTGCCAAATACGGCCAAAACAGCACAGACAAGTAATGTTTCTTCAGGAAAGGCAGCAGACGCTTTTGAAGACACTCTTTAACGTAAATTTCCTGGTTGAGAGTCTCGGCTGCAACGAAAATGGCGCTTTACAGGCCGCAGGTACAGATAGCTTCCCAAACGAGATATTACTTTAGTTTTAGTTTTTAGTTGCTGTACAAAACTGTTGTCTCGGAAGCAGTCTGAAGTCTGAATTGGCGTGGGTTTCGTCGTCCATTACAACGCAATCAAACTTTGTCAAAAATGTCGTACACAGCTTCCGAGAGCTTGTGTTTGCCGTACGGTTTCGCTTTTTATTGCGCTTGTCAGTCACTACCTTCTTAGAAGTCGATAGTCCAGATCGTTTTTAAGCGTTATGTACGGTTGTAGACGATATTCCCAACTTATTGGCGATATCTCGAACGGAGAGATTGGAGTTTCGCTTGAACGTGATAGCCACTCTTCAGTTCGTCACTGCAACTCTCGGATTTCGATTTCCCCCAGATCCCAGCTTCTTAGTTGTCGAAATACGTTCCCCGAACACTTTTATTACTTCGGTGACGGTTGATTTCGCCACATTCAACGATTTTGCTATTTCTGCGTTCCTGTAGTTTGGGTTTTCACGGCGCATGTATAAAATTCTGATTCAGGATCACGATCTAAACAACGATCCAAATGGCATTCAAAAGCATCCGTATGAATTGCTTGTTTAAATGCCAAGCGACGGTGCTTATGCGTTAACTTAGAAACAAGCTAGGTAGATGATGCCGTAGATGTATTTCTGTTTGGGTATCTTTACATAAAAGTAACAACTTTCGTGATTCGTCAATTTGTGTATTGCCATAGGTCAAAGTATGTACGTTTAAACACCGAACACCAAAAATCAAGTGTAAAGCAACAGCTGTTGAAAATTCGTTTAATTAAAGGCCTTAAGCGACATGTTCTCTCAATGGCGAGAATCGCCAATATTGTGTTAACAGCGAAATGATTTCAGCTGAGACGCGTTCAATTGATAGGTTACGACCACGCTAGAATGCTCTACAACAACACCTCAGCTAATTTGCCTAATGCAGTTAAATCTGTCGAACTGCAAACAATGCGAAACCGAAAGTTGATGATATTGTGTTTCTGCCTGAGGGCTTACGCTACAATCAACATCCAAGAATCGGAGCCAACGGAACTGCTCTTCGATACAGTCGTCGAAGTTATACGTAGTTCTTTCGACGGAGAGGTTAGACTCGTTCGCATTTTCCTATTCTGCTCCGAACAGTGGTTTGATCCCGCCACATTCAAACTGCTGCAGTACGTCGAAAGTAGATTTCCTGTTTTAGTTGACAACCCGGAATCTTGGTTCCTTCCTGACGGCTTCGTGCAACACTATGTGGTGGTAATAGACTCAAATGCTATGCTGGAAACCTTCCAGGAACTTCTAAAAGACAGCTTTTTCCGTTTCGACAGTTTATTTGTGGTTGTTTTACGTCACGCTGACTGTCATTCGACAGCGTTGGAACTTCTTAATGTGCTGATCGATTTGAACATTTTCAAATCTGTTGTTCTATGTCGTCGAATAGATCAAAAAATTTCTTTGTACAACTTCTTGCCCTACGGAACCAATGGATCGGACGCTCCTCTTGTGATTACCAAGAATGTATCCCTACAAGATCAAAACCTGCAGTTCTTTCCTCCAACAACGAAAAGCTTCTTTGCAGCGACCATGCACGTAACAACTTTCGAAACGCCGCCGTACATAATGATCCAATATAATGAGGAACAAGAGCCGATTGATTTCATAGGAATCGAAGGAACTCTGTTGAAAACACTATCTCAACTCTTAAACTTCACGGTCATCCCACATATTGCCCCAATAGAATATGAATTTGGTCAAATTTTCGAAAATGGTACCGGAACTGGTGCCTCCGGTTATCTACTAGATGGTACCGCTAATTTCAGCTTAGGATACTTTTATGTAAACGAGGAAAGGTATCGATTCATGTCTATGACCACTCCTCACTGGATAACTTACTGTGGGATGGTCATATCGCCTGGTCGTGAATATGGGCAAATCGAACGACTTCTGCTACCCTTTGAGGATTCCTTGTGGATAGGAATAGCAGTCGTTTTCGTCATCGGTATAGCTACGATTACCATGTTGAGCGTATTTCCCAGAAAGACACAGGACTTCGTATATGGTCCTTCGAACCGATCACCTATGATCAATTTTCTACAGTCTGCTTTGGGATACTCAATACAACCAGCTGCTAAGAGAAACTTTGCCCGTTTCCTCCTGCTCCTTTGGATATTCTGCACCTTCATACTTCGAACAGTCTACCAGCAGATCATGTTCGGACAACTATATCTCCTACAAAACCGAAGCGCAGTCCAATCGTGGAAAGAATTCCTAGAGGATGAGAACCTTAGAATCTACTCACTTCCGAGACAACTTTTCGTTTACAATGGTATTCCTGAGGCTGCGCAAGCCCGTATAACGATGATGACTATCGATAATTACATGGCTACGTACGAGTTGATTCGCAGTGGCCAACTCCAGGGGCTTGCAGTGATACTTCCGGAAGATATGGATTACGACAACCAGGGATCACTGAGAGCTGGAAGAACTGAATTCTACCAGATGTTTCGGGAGCACGCCTACATGTCCGCTATTGGGATTCAATTCCGAAAATTTTCCCCGCTGGTCGAGATTTTCGATCCGATTATGCATAAACTCGTTACCCACGGATTCATAGTGCACTGGATACGAAATTTGATCGATGACGGTTTGGAAGAAGCAATTGACGAACTGGCTTCGAAAGCAGTGGCCCGACCGATGACTTTGCATATGCTGGCCGGAATATTTATACTGTATTTCATGGGTTTGCTGTTCTCGGTGCTAGTGTTTCTCGGAGAGATGCACTGGGTCCGGTGGAAGAGATTCAAACGCCGAATCTTTGGAGACAGGCTACTGTGGACTGGCCATGGTACCAGAAAGACCAATGAACGACGAACTGCCAAGTCTACATTCGGCAGAGAGCGAACTCTTGGATTCAAAGATAGGCCTCGCGGATGGGTGTGGGCTGTCGAGGAAGAGGCACGATTAGCTGGCGTACTCAGCGATTGGAGGACACTCGCTCAAGATCCAAGACGTTGGAAGAGACCTGTCAGGTCGTACCAGTAATGACATGTAGTGACTTAATTGAAGACAGTCTTTACTAAGAGAATAACAGATAAACAGATTCTTCAAAAAATGCGTTATTAACTCAGGTTGCAGTACAAGATTCAACACTTTAAATTCAATAAAAAAAACCCTCTTACATTTATTTGTACTTTTTTTTTATTCATGCAAATTTTTAAACAAAAAAAAAACAATTTTAACAAACTGTTCTTTCCGGAAATTCTTGATGACTCTCACTAGCAGTGGACATCAATAGATTCATCCAACGGCAGCGTATTATGCGATTCAGTGGCCCATCTACATAGAAACCCTAGAGTACGGTTAACGTCTACAGCCTCGAGATCTGGGATTTTCGAATGCAAAATCTCCTATTTGCTTGCGTAGTCGGTGAGCTTACTGATCGCACCTGAATCCCTACATTTTCTGTGAAGTTTTGTATGGTATCAATGAAGACTAAGAACTTTCTATTGGCTATATATATCAACTGAATCCGTACAATAGCTCAATTTAACAACACTGATCCGTTGTTTCGTGACATTTTTACGCCCTTTGTGTCCTTCAGCGTAACAGTTTTGATCACCGAAATTCCAGGAAGACTAAGAGACGCGGAAATCATCTAAATCTCACTTCCAATGGCGTGCTGATAGACTTGCATTCTTGAACCCCAAATCGACTGAATATATTTTCGAGGCTTAATATATCAATCTGTGTTCCAAGGAACGAAAATACCTTGTCGTTCATTTTCAAACCCCTTTGAATGCCAGCGTTTGACTACTTAAACTGCTCTCAACACGTCACCGATAATCAAGACATGATAGACATATATAACCACAAGACATCACTTATGGCGTTTTTTTTATCCGGATTTGGCTCTGGAACCGTCCGAATAAAAAAACGATTTTCGGATTTCGAGTTATTCCATACGTAGGTATGCGTGAGAACGAGCGCAATGTTAACATGCAGCTGTCATTTTGTTCTTACTTCCGGATTTCTTCACTCGGTTCTTCACATCCGGATTGCCTTTTTTCGTGTCCGGATTGCACTGGACAGCAGATAGTACGATTTTGCTTGGCTGAGAGGTTCAAAATCGCGGCAATTATCATTTTCCCGTTCATTATTTCAACTGTTTTGCTTTCAGCCAAAAACAGCTGTTTAATGCTTTGACAACAACGTTGAGAGTATTGGTGAACTTCTCGCAAAACTGACTTTCTTCTCAGGGCGACTTCGTCCGTTTTTGAGCGAACCTAGGTTGCCTCTAGAGCAATAAATGAGCACGATGACAGCAGTTAGAGCGAACCTAGATTACCTCTGGTTTGTCTCCAGTTGAAAAAAAATACGGTATTAATCATGAACGTTTTTCCATGTGTATTACCTCACGCTCGTTGACGCTTTGCTTGGATCCAAAAAGATCTTTGACGAATCGATGGAAACGATCGTTCTTCGCTCGAAAGGTCTGCTTTAGGCCATTAATAAATTTTGTTATCTGCACACCAGATCATCACTTCCGGCTATACAGAACCATGCAAATATACTCAGGTGTATGACCAGTCGAAAACGTAGTCTGACGTACCATTTGTTGGGCTACCATATTTTGGAACGCTAATGACGTTTTAAAAAAAATTAAAGTCATATTTATGAGAGCAAATGTAAGCGTTGCAAGTCCCTCGGAAGAGTTCTCAGTGATTTTTTTTGTAGTGTAAATGGGACGCGAAAACGTCCACCAGAAGGCGAAAAACGCGGTCCATTACTCATCACTAGAGGTACCGCAAGCTACCGAGCAAAGCAAGCGGCGAAATGCGAAGGCAATTTCGACGAGAAGAGACCAGCAATTGGCTGCAGTGTGAAGCCTGCATCGAATATTGTGATGAGACATATATAGACTGTTCCAGAAATTATAAGCACACCTAATGTTAACGGTCATTTTGAATCAAACTCTTTTTTTTTCGAATTCTACTGGCTGCGTCCTTTTGTTTACACATTTCTGTACATGATAACACAAAAAAACATTTAGTTTGTGATTACATTTCAAAATGCGTGGTCTTATTCCGGAAAAGTGAAAAAGTATCGTGCACAAGTGGTGTACTGTGAGTGGAATTTCATTGAGAAAATTGGTCAAAGAAGAGGATGTGAGCGTAGGGGCGATACGGACAGCTATTAATAAATATGGTGAACATTGTACATTTGAAGATGAACCGAGGAGTGGTCGAAAATCTGGTCCTGTAAGTCGTGGTATCGAAAAAAACAGGTCAGGGATGCCTACAAACAGAAACCATCGGTTTCTGTTCGGGATGTGGCGAGAAAAGTTGGGACCTCGACGTCTAACATGATAAATTGGGCTCAAGACGTACCGGAAGCAGAAAAAGCGTAAAAAGAATCCAAATCAAGCCGCTTCTGTCAAACCAAGAGCCCGGAAACTGTATGATTCAACATATCTTGCCCGTACGTCACATCGGAAACAATGAACATCCAGAACTTTATCAGGGAATGCCTCCAGAAGCGTTTATTGCCGATTATCAAGCAGCATGATGGACCCGTCATATTCCGGCCCGATAGTCATGTTCTAGGAAAAGTGCGAAGCCTGGCTTATGATTAAAGATTTTCATCAAATAAGAATACAGAGTTGAGTAGGGCACAAATAATGATACAGTGTGCCAAATAAAACAAATAAAAAATTCAAAAATAAGACTCGAAAAAAAATGTGAGACGATATTTTTCTGAATCTACCGTCTAGTCCAAGTAAAAAAGCTCGTCCAGAATCTTTGATTAGTGAAACCATGTTTTAATACCGAGCACCCAAAATAAAGAAAAACTCAACAGGATTTAAAATCACGTTTAATTGACGGCCTTAAACGACATGATCCCTCAATGACGAGAAACGTCAATGTTGTGTTAACAGAGAAAAGATTTTAGCTGAGACGCGTACATTAATGATTACAACCACGCGAGAATGCCCAACAGCGACACCTCAGCCAAATTGCATACTGCAGTTAAATTTATCGAAATGCGAAACCGAATGTACCCGATTTAGTTCACTGGTGTTGACATAATTTCTAGAATTTTTAAGGTTAACTATTTCCATTGTTAAACAGGCATGTTGGTGTTTTTATGTTTCTGCCTAAGTGCTTACGCTACAATCAACATCCAAGAATCGGAACCAACGGAACTGCTCTTCGAAACAGTCGTCGAAGTTATACGTAGTTCTTTCGACGAAGAGGTCAGACTCGTTCGGATTTTGCTACTCTGTTCCAACCAGTGGTTTAGTTCCGCCGCGTTCAAAATGCTGCAGGTCGTCGAAAGTACTTTTCCTGTTATAGTTGACAATCCGGAATCTTGGTTCCTCCCTGACGGCTTCGTGCAACACTATGTGGTGGTAATAGACTCAAACACTACGCTGGAAACCTTCGACGAACTTCTAAGAAACAGCCTTTTCCGTTTCGACAGTTTTTTTGTGGTTGTTTTACTTCACGCTGACTGTCATTCGACAGCGTTGGAACTTCTTAATGTGCTTATCGATTTGAACATGTTCAAATCTGTTGTTCTATGTCGTCAAAAAGATCAAACAATTTCTTTGTACAACTACTTGCCCTACGGAACCAATGGATCGGACGCTCCTCTTGTGATTACCAAGAATATATCCCTACAAGATCAAAACCTGCAGTTCTTTCCTCCAACAACGAAAAGCTTCTTTGCAGCGACCATGCACGTAACAACTTTCGAAACGCCACCGTACATAATGATCCAATATAATGAGGAAAATGAGCCGATCGATTTCATAGGAATCGAAGGAATTTTGTTGAAAACTCTTTCTCAACTCTTGAACTTCACGGTCATCCCACATATTGCCCCAATAGAATATGAATTCGGTCAAATTTTCGAAAATGGTACCGGAACTGGTGCCTCCGGTTATCTACTAGATGGTACCGCTAATTTCAGCTTAGGATACTTTGGTATAACCGAGGATAGGTATCGGTTCATGTCAAGTACTATTCCTCACTGGATCACTTACGTGGGGATGGTCATATCGCCTGGCCGTGGATATGGACAAATTGAAAGGCTTCTGCTACCTTTTCAGGACTCCTTGTGGATAGGAATAGCAGTCGTTTTCGTCATCGGTATAGCTACGATTACCATGTTGAGCGTATTTCCCAGAAAGACACAGGACTTCGTATATGGTCGTTCGAACCGATCACCTATGATCAATTTTCTACAGTCTGCTTTGGGATACTCAATACAACCGGCTGCTAAGAGGAACTTTGCTCGTTTCCTCCTGCTCCTTTGGATATTCTGCACCTTCATACTTCGAACAGTCTACCAGCAGATCATGTTCGGACAACTGTATCTCCTACAAAACCGAAGCGCCGTTCAATCGTGGGAAGAATTCCTAGAGGATGAGAATCTCAGAATCTACTCACTTCCGAGACAACTTTTCGTTTACAATGGAATTCCGGAGGCAGCCAAAGCCCGTATAACGATGATGACTATCGATAATTATATGGCTACGTACGAGCTGATTCGCAGTGGCCAACTTCAGGGGGTTGCAGCGATACTTCCGGAAGATGTGGATTACGACAACCAGGGATCACTGAAAGCTGGAAGAACTGAATTCTACCAGATGTTTCGGGAGCGCGCCTACATGTCCCCTGTTGGGATTCAATTCCGAAAATATTCCCCGCTGGTCGAGATTTTCGATCCGATTATGCATAAACTCATAACACACGGATTTATAGTGCACTGGATACGGAATTTGATCGATGACGGTTTGGAAGAAGCGATCGACGAACTGGCTTCGAAAGCAGTGGCCCGACCGATGACTTTGAATATGCTGATCGGAGTTTTTATACTGTACTTCATGGGTTTGCTGTTCTCGGTGCTAGTGTTTTTCGGAGAGATGCACTGGGCTCGGTTGAAGAGATTGAAACGCCAAATCTTTGGAGACAAGCTTCTGTGGACTGAACGTGCGATCAGAACTCCCAATGAACGACGAGCTGCCAAGACTACTTTTGGACTCCAAGATAGGCCTCGCGGATGGGTGTGGGCTGTCGAGGAAGAGGCACGATTAGCTGGCATCCGCAGCGATTTTAGGACGCTCGCTCAAGATCCAAGAAGTTGGAAGAGATCTGTGCGGTCGGACCAGTAATAAGCTGTAATTACTGAAACTTGAAACTGAAACTAAACTTGAAACTACCAGGATGAGTATCGCCGATACAAGTCCTAATCAAGTACATTATACACTCAGGTTACACTCGAAGAATCACCAATTACAATGTATCGAAAATAGCTTCAACATTTCTTTGTTCTCTGACTTACATTTAAAAACGAAAAAAAAAAGACATAAATACACGTTTCTTCTCAGAAAATACTTGATTAGGTTCTTCAAAATCCGAATTTCTAACTGCACTTACAGTGGTCTTCAGAAGATTTATACAACGGCGGAGTATCACGGGATTCGGTGAGCCATCTACAACTCCTAATAAGACCGCTTATCCGCTACAGCCACGAGATCTGGACTATGTTGGAGGGCTGGAAGACCCACTATACCAGAAGCATGATTTTCAGGAGGGTTTCAAATACAGTGTCAGTGATTTTCAGAACATCCTGGGTTTTGTTCTCTTATAAGGTACCGAAAACCCTTAGAACAAACGATCAATCCGAACGGTGAACTTTCTTCCTGCCTTGAACACTAAGAACGCATTCAGTGTTCCTTCAGGGTAATGCAACCCATCATGATTCTTCACAGACCACTTTGCTTCTTCGTTCTTCGCAAGCTTCAATCTCCATCGACCATAAAGACCAATCTGTAAAGATAAAAACCTTCTAGACAATGGATGCCTTGGAAACTCCGCCCATCTGAATAGGATATTCCCACCAGTATCCACCAGCAGTATCCGAGTGGTTTCATTTCCCAATGTTTGAAGCTGTCTGTGTGAGAAGCTGTGAGAAGCTGTGTGAGGGTCCGTTTCGACCTTCCACGCAGTGGAAACCGTAGGGAATAGGGAAACCGGGCGAATCATTCGAGTCGGAGTAGGATGACGTCTCCGTCGGGAATCATCTGAGTCGTTACGTGAAGCCCCGCTCTTGTGTTATGACACAGAAGTCGGACCTCGAGTTGTTAAAGGACAAGTCAGGCCTGAATCGGCCAGGAGGTGTGCAAAACCCCGAATCATTACGAGGAGAGATCGGCTTTTAGTCGTAGAGAAGCTTAAAGTGGTTTCGTAAACGAGGCGTCCCATAACACCTATGAACCCTGAGTAGCAAACTGGGGTTACGCGGTGGCTCGCTGTGCCTTGACCTACAATTCTCAAATGATGATTCTCATATGTATAATGTACCTGTCAGACTTTGGCATATCTTAAACATCGTCAATCAATCTTCATTTCAAGAAACGGTTGGACCTCTCAAACGTCTGCCATTTCAAACTTCTTTGATAGCCAGGCCTCTCCAATTGCTCTAAACGTGTCATCAATACCTGGACATCATCGACATAAAGGGTGATACGGTCAAAATTTGGTCAAGGGAAAACGCGTGTAAATCGGTGAAATCGTTTATTTAAAAAATCAAATTAAATTAAATTAGTATAAAATTCAGGAAAAATATTTAGTTAGGCTTCCGCTTTTCCAAAATCGAATTGCCGGGCCTTACGCTTAACCCCTGCCATCAGATTTTGTACAGCCACCTTGTCCACCTTCTTCGCCGTTTACCTTGAACTGCTGTCTTCTTTAGGTTCCGCTTGACAAAAGCCCAGTATTTCTCAATTGGGCGGAGCTCTGGCGTGTTGGGAGGGTTCTTGTCCTTGGGAACCAACTGCACGTTGTTGGCGGCGTACCACTGCATGGCCTTTTTAACGTAATGGCAAAATGCCATATCCGGCCAAAACAGTACGGAACAACCGTGTTTCTTCAGGAAAGGCAGCAGACGTTTATTCAAACACTCTTTCACGTAAATTTCTTGGTTGACAGTCCCGGAAGCTATGAAAATGCTGCTTTTCAAGCCACAGGTACAGATGACTTGCCAAACCAGATATGTCTTCGCAAACTTTGACAGTTTCATGTGCTTGAAAATATCTGCTACCTTTCCCCTTCCTTTTGCCGTATAAAACTCCTGTCCCGGAAGCTGCTTGTAGTCGGCTTTGACGTAGGTTTCGTCGTCCATTACCACGCAGTCAAACTTCGTCAGCATCGTCGTGTACAGCCTCCGGGATCGCGCTTTGGCCGTCGTATTTTGTTTATCATCGCGATTTGGAGTCACTACCTTCTTGTAAGTCGATACTCCGGCTCGTTTTTTGGCTCGATGCACGGTTGTAGACGATATACCTAGCTTATTTGCGGCATTTCGGAGAGAGAGGTTAGGGTGTCGCTTGAAACTACCGGCAACTCTCTCTCTCTCGTCTCAGCGGCTTCCGGTTTTCGATTTGACCCCGATCCAGACTTCCTGGCTGTCGACAAACGTTCCCCAAATTACATTACATTTGTAATTACATTTGTAACGGTTGATTTGGCAACTTTTAGCGATTTTACCAGCTTTGCGTGCGAGTAGCTCGGATTTTCGCGATGCGCACCATTTAAAACAAAAATCATTACCATCGCTTTATCTTGAACATTTTTTCATTATAACAACTGGTCATTGGTGCTCTGCTGGAACCCAAAAAAAATGAGCATTTCACTTCAAATAAAACACGACAGGCAGTCCAGCCGGTGCCAACGACATGTTCTTTGATGAACATGCCTTGCACTTAAGACTACGACTACGTGAGAACGCTCAATTACGCTTTAGCAATTTCGCAAAATGCCGTTATGCATTTGACGATATGCAAACAAATCCAAATTAAATGTACACACAACTGGACTTCTAATATAGAACAAATTCTAGAATTCCGAAACTGTTCAATTCACGCTGTCAAACAAGCATGTTGCTAGTGATATATTTCTGTCTAGGTGCCGTTGTTGCGGTCAATATTCATGAACCGCAACCAGCAGAGCTGCTCTTCGATACAGTCGTTGAAGTTGTACGAAGGTCATTCGACGCCGAAGCTAGAACTGTTCACGTTTTGCTACTATGTTCCAACCAGTGGTTCGGTTCCGTTTTCAAAATGCTACAGTTCGTCGAGAGTAGATTCCCGATTATAGTGTACAGTACGGATTCAAAGTTTCTGCGCAAGAGCTTCGAAAAATACCACGTAGTGGTAATAGAATCAAGTTCTATGCTGGAAACGTTCGGGGAGCTTCTTAAGGGTAGTATCTTCCGTTTGGACGGTTACTTGATCGTTGTTTCACTGAACACTGACTGCCCTTCAACAGCGTTAAAACTTCTTAATTTGTTGATGCATCAGAACATGTTCAAGTCTGTTGTTCTGTGCCGAGAAGCTGCAACAGTAGCTTTGTACAACTACTTACCCTATGGAACCGATGGATCGGACGCCCCTCGTGTGATTACCAAAAAAGTATCGGTGCAGCAAGATCAAAACGAGTTTTTCTCGCCAATAACGAAAAACTTCTTTGCAACTCCCTTGCATGTGGCCACTTTTGAAACGCCTCCCTTCATGATGATTCATTATAACGAAGAAAACAAGCCAGTCGATTTCATAGGAATCGAAGGAACTCTGTTGAAAACACTATCTGAACTATTCAACTTCACAATCGTCTCGCTTATCGCTCCACCGGAATACCAATATGGCGAACTTTTCGATAACGGTACAGGCACTGGTGCATCCGGTTATCTACTAGACGGTACCGCTAATTTCACATTGGGGTACTTCATTATGACGTGGGAACGTTATCAGTTCATGTCCAGTACAACTCCTCACTTGATCACTTACGTGGGGATAATCGTATCGCCTGGCCGTGAATATAGTCAAATTGAACGGCTTCTGCTACCATTTGAGAATTTCTTGTGGATAGGAATAGCATTCGTTTTCGTCATCGGTATAGCTACGATTACCATGTTGAGCGTATTTCCCAGAAAAACACGGGACTTTGTATGTGGTCCTTCGAACCGATCACCTATGGTCAGTTTTCTACAGTCGGCTTTAGGATTACCGATACAACCGGAACCTAAAAGGAACTTTGCCCGTTTCCTCCTGCTCCTTTGGATATTCTGCACCTTCATACTTCGAACAGTCTACCAGCAGATCATGTTCGGACAACTGTATCTCCTACAAAATCGAAGCGCCGTTCAATCTTGGGAAGAATTCCTAGAGGATGAGAATCTCAGAATCTACTCACTGCACAGACAACTTTTCGTATACAATGGAATTCCGGAGGCAGCCAAAGCCCGTATAACGATGATGACTACCAACAACTTCATGGCTACGTACAAGCTGATTCGCAGTGGCCAACTCCAGGGGGCTGCAGTGATACTCCCGGAAGATATGGATTACGACAACCAGGGATCACTGAAAGCTGGAAGAACTGAATTCTACCAGATGTTTCGGGAGCGCGTCTACATGTCCGCTGTTGGGATTCAATTCCGAAAACATTCACCGCTGGTCGAGGTTTTCGATCCGATTATGCATAAACTCGTAACCCACGGATTCATGGTGCGCTGGAAGCGAAATTTGATCGATTACCGTTTGGAGAAAGCGATTCGGGAGCTTAGAACGAAGGCAGAGGCACGACCGATGTCCTGGAATATGCTAGCCGGAGTTTTTGGTCTGCTTTCCCTTGGTTTGCTGTTGGCAGCGCTAGTATTTTGCGTAGAGATACATTTCTGTCATTTCACGAGATTAAAACGTCAATTCTTTTGTTAAAGTAAACAAATCTGAAGGTAGTAGAAACTATTTTACTAGTAAACGTATTTTTGGAATTTTTAGAAAACAAATACACGTTTCTCAGTTCATTGTGTTTTTTCAATTGAATCCTTTAAATCCCGAAATATCCGAAGTTGAAATGTTCGAATGATCGATTGCACCTGAACTTCGAATCTTCTCCAAAAGCTTGGAAAGATCGGTGATGCCTTACGGCCATGAGTCCTGTGCTATATCTACTTGTGGAGGGTCAAACGAGAGGTTTGGCACACCTTCACCTATTTTAGTTTAAAAACTTATCCAAATCAAAAAAAAAATAGTACACTCACCTTTTTTAAAACAAGTTGAACTGGTAAAGGTTGTTCCGACGAATGCCGCTTTGAAAAACGCAAACATACCACACCGAACTTTTGTTGTGTTCACGCACTACTCTAGCATGTGTGCCTGGCCACCACTGACACAATTGGCCACATTAAGCTAACACCTATTTTTTGCAAATAGTCCAGCCTAATAAAAGCACATTTAGATTGTGTAACGAGAAAATGGGCATCTCAAACGATCGCGTTGAACATCTATTGCAAAAAAAAATTATCTATCGGATGTATGAAGTTGTGTAGTTTGTGCCGGTTTACTCACTCTGGATAAAAATCGCAACCGCTAGAACATCTTTTTTTGGTCCCAGCAAAATAGAATTTATCGGAATAGTTGACTTTCATGCAGCTCTGCAGGTACGAATCTTAACTTCTGCTCGATTGCACTTTGATAACATAAACGATATTCACGGTTTATTGTCGTTTGACCATTTCTCTAACGCGTTGAGTTTTTCTTCAACGTCCTTCTTCTTCTGCAAACAATTTTCCAAACAACCCTTTCATATCTCACCGTATTCTTCAACATCGCGCTTATTCAACGAAGTCATCATCCTGACTTTCCAGGGTGTTAATCATCAAAACTAACGGAAGCACCTAGCTGGACTAAAGTCGAGCTAAACTAACTCCTTTTTTACAAGTGTCGGTTACATTTCATTCCTCACAATTTTAAAACTCTAACTAGCTTGCAAATTCCAACAAAGTTCGTTCTTTCAAGGAAAATTATTACATTGCATGTCCCCAAATTGACAATGTATTCTTCCCCCTTATTAAACCAGCCACTAATTAAATACGGTCAACCAAGCCCATACAAAAAGCTGATTAACAACCACCCAACTGATTATAAAAGCCCCAATTATGTTAACCCAACTCGTACAGTTCCCAATCAACCATGAACCGTTTCACCTTCCTTGCACTGGTCGTACGAATACTCGCAATCCGTGCCGAATCGAATCCCTTCCAACACTTCCCGTCGATAAGCTCCAAGGTGGACTCATCGCTCACGGATGCCGTTGTTACCATAATTGGAGGGTTCTTCGCGTTGGAAACAAACCGAGTGTACGTCCGGCGCCATGCCGAAAATCCGCAAAACGTTCTATCCCACAGGGATGTGCTCGAACACATACTGCTCAAAATCGAACCCACAATCACCGTTCAACTGGAAACGAGCAAGGCCAAGGTACTGGACCAGTCCCGATCGCATAACATCTTCCTGGTCGATAACTACGAAGCATTCGCAGCCATAAGTGACGGGATGCGCATCAAGACGTACAACTACAACGGGGTGTTTCTGATTATCGTGAACGATGCCACTAGCAACAGCTTCGAGACGGTCCAGGAGATCATGAACGATCTGTGGGGTCGGTATATTGTGAACGTCGCTGTTTTGCTGATTTACGACGATGCCCCCGGGAGGGCATATCAGTATACGTACTTTCCGTTTGGCAACGGATACTGTGAACAGGTTCAGCCCCAGTTGTGGAACATCTACAACGAAGGTCGATTTCTGTACGAAAGCTTGGATTACTTTCCGGTGAAGTTGAGAAACTTTTACGGTTGTCCGTTGAAGATGGCCTCATTTGCGATTCCTCCATTCATGATGTTCAACCGTGGGCCCGATGGAAAAATTGTTGGAGTAGATGGTATAGATGGTATACTGGCTCGGGTGCTGAGTCAACGGTTGAATTTCACTCTTCAGTTAGTTGAGGTCAGTCCTCCGGATTGGGGTGTTACTGCTGAGATCAATCAGTCTACCGGAATGTCTAAATATGTAGGTATTGTGGTCAAAGGTTAAATTCAGTTCACTGATCTTGTGTTCCTAACAGGTCCGCAATCGGGTTGTCAATTTCAGCATTGGATTTTGGGCAGCTACCCAAAAAAGGAATCGTTACATGGGCGATTCCTTCCCGTACTACACCTCGTTGATAACGTTAGCTGCGCCTCCTGGAAGGTCTTACTCATCGGTCGAACAGCTGGTGCTACCGTTCAGAAACATGACCTGGACCTGTGTTTCATTCCTAATGGTGACGGCTCTTGTGGTGATCTACATTATCAAGCAGTGTAAGCGGAAGGTACGGGATTTTGTGTTCGGTAAATCGATACTAACACCGGTGCTGAACACATTCAACGTTCTGTTCGGAGGAGCCCTAAACCATTTGCCCAGTAGAAACTTTGCCCGAACACTATTGGCGTTCTGGTTCCTGTATTGCATTGTCATTCGTACCCTATACACCGGATCGTTGTTCAACTTCCTTCAACAACAGCCGAATAAAACCAATTTCAAGATCGTTCCCGAGTTCACCGATGCTGGCTACGAGATCCACATGGCTCGCAATTTTTCCTTCATATTCGACGAGTTAACCTACGTTAAGCCGTTTCTACGTCTAACCAACTTCAGCGTATTCAACCATCAGGAAATCGATGAACTTCAGCATTCAAGGACGCACTTCGTAGTGCTGGCACCGATCGAACTATTTGGATACCTCAACAGGCACCTAACCAAACATGGCAGCATGCTCCGAGTGTCTTGGGATCGAGTGTACTTAGCGAGGCTGGTCATCTATACCCAACGATCGGCACCGGTTCTGCCACCGTTCAACAACCTCTTGGGTCAGCTCAATGCAGCTGGTTTGATCGACCAGTGGGCCTCCAAGTTTCATCAGGAGATTTTCGTAAAACAATTTCCTCGTTCTAACGAACCCAAAAATCTGAAATTTTCACAGGTTGAAGGATGTTTCAAACTGCTAGTCGTTGGGTGCGTCCTTGCTTTACTGATCCTGTTTCTAGAGGTAGTATTCGCAAAACGATACGAGCAGCAACGAATTGATTACAACACAGGTTTTCAATTCTTTCACTAGCCATTGATCGATTTCCATTAGCACTCATTACATCGGGTGAATTACAAATATTTTCAAACGAACGGCAAAGCAGAGAGCGAAACATGTGCTTTATTCTCAATCGAGTTCCGTTTCCTTCTGAAATATGTTCTGTTTTGCGCTGCTCTTCGTCGGCTTTCTTTTGTTTAATTCGTCCGAAGGTAATCTATTGCCATTTGACGAATACGTGAGTGATTCGCTGTTGGTCAAAGCAGTTTCAATCATCCTAAGAACAAGCTTTTTGCATCCCTACGACGCAGTTGCCGTAAGCTGTTCTAACGATAGTGGAAGGACATTTCTCAATGATGTACTAATAAATACTACCGGTGAACTAACAGTCCGATTTGTTACACCCGCCGAAAAACTGATTCGACCGCACTTTTACAATCTTTTTCTGATTGAAGATTATCCAGATTTTCGCAAAATATACACAACTATGACCTATAAATCGTTTGATTCCTCCGGATTCTACCTCATAGTTATACTAACGGATTCTGAAGAACTACCGGATAATTTGATCCGAACAGTTTTCGAGGATTTGTGGAAGCTTGATATAACCAATGTGAACGTACTAGTGACAGATACCAGCAAGAATCAAGTGTTAATCTACACTTTCTTTCCGTACTCTTCGACACACTGCGGTGTCGTTGAACCACAACTATGGTACAACTTCACCGACGTTGACGAAAGTATTCTTCTGTATCCAAACCGCCTTCAAACTTTCTACGGCTGCCCGTTGAAAGGTGGAACATTAGACGCCCTACCGTATTCGGTAGTGAATGCGCACGAGAATTCTTCGAAAATCAGTCAAGGTGGTTTCGAGGGTGACATTGTTGATCTGCTGAAGCAACGACTGAACTTCACGGTTGAGTACAAACTTCCTTCAACCGAGGAGCTGTGGGGATTCATTGGAAAGCGAGGCGAAAGTACCGGATTGATGAGGATGATCCAGGAGGCGGAAGTTGATTTTGCCGTCGGAAGCTTGGGATTCACCTACGATCGACACCACTATCTTAAACCTGGTGTCGCTCACTACACTAGCGAAGTCGTTTTTGCCGTATCTCTCGGTCGACCTTTCACAGCTTTTGAGAAGTTGTTTCGTCCTTTTCAAGGGAAAGTGTGGATTTGTATCATAGCCTATTTGATCATCGGATTAGTGGTAACGAACCTACTTCGATTGATGTTTTGCTTCGACAATCGAGTTATGTTCTATGGAATGGCAACTAGGACACCGTACCTTAACATGCTGAACATATTTTTCGGGGGTGCTCTACCACAGTCACCTGGAAATAATTTCGCTCGTACAGTTTTCTTTCTCTGGATCTACTACACATTCATTATACGCTCGGCCTATCAAGGGTCCCTCTACAAATATCTTCAGAGAACAATGAATCATCCACCACTGAAGACCATGGATGACATCGATCGCTCCGGAGTCAACTACTACATGATGGAAATTGCGAAAAGATTTTTCGTAACGATGCCTTCGGTGCTGGAACGGTAATACTGTTTCCGGTGGTATTTTTAACCTTCGACCATTGACCAATTACTCTTGCAGGACCATCTTTATCACTCCCGGTAAAGATTCGTTGGGTAAAACGATCGAACAGCTGGGGCGAGGCGAACTGGATGGCGTAGTGCTGGTGACCTCCGACTACGCTGCCTACCATAACAAGGTGTTCCCAAAGCGGCAGATGGTTCGCATTACCAGGGAACTCATCTCCGCCTATCCGTTCGGGTTCTACTATCCGAAAAAATCTCGCCTTACGAGGGTGTTCGATGAGCAGATTCGAAGTCTGCAGCCAACCGGGATGATTGGATTCTGGATACGGCGATATGGGGATTACAATTTTTTCGAAAAACCCAAACAAAACGAGGGCCTTCGAGCTTTGACCAATGGGCATTTGGCCGGCGGGTATCAGGTTTTTGCGTGTTTGTTAGGTTTGAGCGTTGTCGTCTTTGCGATTGAACTTGCATCTATCCGGATCGTTTGTTTAAGGAAGTTTCTTTTACATGCCGTCGATTGATAGCATTCAACAGTTAAATATAGGAGATGCGAGTTTCAAATACACTGTTCATCGTTAATAAAAAAAAAAAACCAAGATAAAAATTAATATTGAAGCAATCTTCGTTCGTTTAAATTTCTTTTAATTTAAGGACTATACATTTGAATTTCTCGTAACTGAACGAATTGCGGTATCAGAATATTTCTGCAGTACACTGAGGTTTTTTTTTACGCGGTTTTTTTTTACACGGTTTTTTTTTACGCGGCTTTTTTTACGCGGATTTTCGAATTAACGCGGTTTTTTTTACGCGGATTTTCGAATTAACGCGGTTTTTTTTACGCGGATTTTCGAATTAACGCGGTTTTTCAGAGAAAATATTCTAAGACTTTTTCAAAGGAAAACACTTAGAATCTTTTTGTAGTTGGGAAAATCTTAGCTCTGAGACTAAGAACGTGATACATGAGACCTGAGACCTGAAACCTGAGACATGAGACATGAGCCATGAGCCATGAGCCATGAGACATGAGACCTGAGACATGAGACATGAGACATGAGACCTGAGACATGAGACATGAGACCTGAGACCTGAAACCTGAGACATGAGACATGTGACCTGAGACATGAGACATGAGACCTGAGACATGAGACATGAGCCATGAGACATGAGACATGAGACCTGAGACCTGAGACATGAGACATGAGACATGTGACCTGAGACATGAGACCTGAGACCTGAGACATGAGACATGAGACATGAGACATGAGACATGAGACCTGAGACATGAGACATGAGTCATGAAACATGAGACATGAGACATGAGACATGAGACCTGAGACCTGAGACCTGAGACATGAGACATGAGACCTGAGACATGAGACCTGAGACATGAGACCTGAGACCTGAAACCTGAGACATGAGACATGTGACCTGAGACATGAGACCTGAGACCTGAGACATGAGACATGAGACATGAGACATGAGACATGAGACCTGAGACCTGAGACATGAAACCTAAGACCTGAGACATGGAACATGAGACCTTAAACCCTACTATTCTATTAATCTAATTGATTTTGTTTTTTATCTTAAAAATAAACTATCATTGTACGCAAATTTTTAAATAATCATGGTTCTTACGCGTTTTTTTAGTAACATGCTGTTTTGTTTGAACTTTTTAATAAAATGGATTTTTTTACGTGGATTTTCGAATTAACGAGGTTTTTTTTTACGCGGATTTTCGAATTAACGCGGTTTTTTTTTACGCGGATTTTCGAATTAACGCGGTTTTTTTTTACGCGGATTTTCGAATTAACGCGGTTTTTTTTACGCGGGTTTTTTTTTACGCGGGACCAAATACCGCGTAAAAAAAAACCTCAGTGTATTCTTTAAAAGTCAATAAAACAAAGTTAAGCTGAATGTAATTTCCAATAAAGATCTCGAAGTAATTTAACAGGTCAAAAGTATGCACATCGAAATCGTGTCCTTACTTCATAGTCTTCAAGTCTAAAATCTACAGTTTTCAGTCTACTGTTAGCAGTCTACTGACATTAGTCTTCCGTCTCCAGTCTTTTGTCGAAAGTCTTTAGTCCATAGTCTTTAGTCCATAGTCTTCAGTCCACCCACAGTCTTCAGTTTACAATCTTCAATCTACAGTCTTCAGTCTACTGTCCAAATAGAGCCTTCAATCGTAGTCTACAGTCAAAAAATGTTTTTTTTACAGTCTTCAGTAGACATACTTCAGTATACAGTCTACAGTCTACAATCTACATTCTTCAGTCTACCATCTTCTTTCAGTTTTCAGTCGAAAGTCTTCAGTCTACAATCTTCAATCTACAGTCTTCAGTCTACAGCCTTCAGTTTACAGTCTTTGATCTAGAGTCCTCAATCTTCTGTTTAGGCAGAGCCTTCAGTCAGCAGTCTATATTCAAAAAAATATTTTTTACAGTCTTCAGTAGACATTCTTCAGTATACAGTCCACAATTTACATTATTCAGTTTACCATCTTCTATCAGTCTTTAGTTTTCAGTCGACAGTCTTCAGTATACAGTCACCATTCTTCAGTCTACAATCTTCAGTATTGATTCTACAGACTACTGTCGTCAACCTACTGTTTTCTGTCTGAAGTCTTTAGTGTACAATGTACAATCTACTAGTTACAGTGTACAATCTTTAGACTTCAGTAATTTGTCTACAGTCTACAATCTTCAGTCTTCAATCTACAGTTTTCAGGTGACAGGCTACTGTGTACATTTTTCGATCTACAGTTTGAATTTCACACTTTCAAATCTACAGTCTGAAGTCTACAGCCTTCAGTCTACAGTCTTTAGCCTACAGCCTTTTTAGACTACGGTCTTCAGTCTACAGACTTCAGACTACAGTCTAAGGCCAAAAGCCTTAAGTCTTCAGTCTTCGGTTCACCTACAGCCTACAGTCTATATTCTTCAGTCTACAATCTTCAGCCTTCCGCCTACAGTTTTCAGGTGACAGTCTACCGTGTACATTTTTTAATCTACAGTCTTAACTCTACATTTTTCAATCTACAGCGTTCAGTCTACAGAGCTCAGTTTACAGTCTTCAGCATACAGTCTTCAGTCTTCAGACTACAGTCTTAGGCCAACAGTCTTAAGTCTACAGTCTTGGGTCTACCTATAGTCTACAGTCTATATTCTTCAGACTACAATCTCCAGTCTTCATTCTACAGAGTCTACAGAGCTCAGTCTAAAGTCTTCAGTCTACAAGGTTCAATCTTCAGTTTTCAGTCTTTAGTCTACAGTCTTCAGTCTACGTTCTTCAGTCTACAGTCTACGTCTTAAGTTAAAAGTCTTAAGTCTCTGACAAGGCTAAAAAAACTCGTTTTGGGTTTTAATATTTTCTTATTCAGCAAAAAGAGGTACTCAACACTATCACTTGTCTGTAACTCGTATTGAAAAACTATCAATTTCGGCAGCTTTGACAACGCCTGATGAGTCATAAAATAGTTGAAACATAGACCAACATACTAAAAAGGCATTTTCGTAGGTGATGGAAAGAATTAGAGACATGAGCTATCAAAGAACGAAAGAACATAAGCCGTAAATATCATGTATTTTTCGAAAAAGATACAACGGCTCAACGGCAGGACTTGAACCTGCAATCTCCGCGGTTCAAGTCCTGCCGGTGAGCCGTTGTATCTTTTTCGAAAAATACATGATATTTACGGCTTATGTTCTTTCGTTCATTGATAGCTCATGTCTCTAATTCTTTCCATCACCTACGAAAATGTGATTATTTTCAGGTACAAAGATGTACCAAACGATTTCATAACATTACTAAAAAGGCTTATCGAATAACAGCCCAATCTTATCCGGTTTATCAGTGGAAATCGATTTGGTTTCAATTTCTCTAATTGTACCTATTGTTTTCTATAATGGAAAGCATTCGTCATTTGTAAACAACTATGCGAATCATTCTTGACCAGGGAATAATGTTAAAGGAAAGAAAGTTTCATTTGGATCATCAGTTTCGATTTAACGATGCTTCCGTTCATTCTTTTTTGCTTTGTCCTAATCGTAAAAACCGAACCCGACTCCGCACCGAACCCCGTACTCGTCGAAACAATTGCGACCGTTGTTCAATCGAGCTTCCGCGACGCCTTCCAGCCAGTTTCAATCAATTCCGCCTTCGACGACGAAGTACACGGTAGCGCTGGACTTCTCGATGAGGTCTTGAAGAAACTTTCCAGTTCAGTGACAGTGATTTGCTTCACTCAGCCATTACCAGTATTATTAGTGAGACCTCACCACTTTAATCTATTCCTGGTCCAAAGTTATTCAGGTTTCCGAAAAATTTACCGTACAATGAATTATGAATCCTACGATTTGTCTGGGTTTTACTTCATTGTGATTGTTGGCAGCATTGGCGATGAAAGAGCGGAAATTGTGGGTAACATCATGAATGATTTGTGGAAACTTGACGTCTTTAACGTCAACGTATTGGTCGCAGGTAAAGCACAGGTGGCGATTTTCACCTTCTATCCGTATTCTTCGACACACTGTGGTAGTGTTGAACCTATTTTGTGGCATAACTTTTCAAGTTTGCAAACGATTCCGAAGTTTGACTGGTACCCGAATCGTTTGCAGACGTTCTACGGATGCCCACTCAAGGGTGGAACAGTGGATATTTTACCGTATTCCATGTTACAACTACAGAGAGCCTCCACCAAAATAATACATCGAGGCTTCGAGGGCGACATCATCGATCTGTTGAAGTATAAGCTAAATTTCACTGTACAATACAAGGTACCATCAACTGATGAGCTATGGGGATTCATTGGTGAACGAGGCAAAAGTACAGGATTGATGAAGATGATTCAGGAAGGCGATGTAGACTTCGGCGTTGGTTGTTTGGGATTCACCTATGATCGACACTTCTATCTGAAACCGGGGATTGCTTACTACACCACTAGTGTAATTTTTGCTGTACCATCCGGAAGACCGTATAAGGCTTTCGAAAAACTGTTCCGTCCGCTGGACCTTTTGAATTGGATTCTTATACTGGTATGTATAATAGTCGCAATGGTAGTGATCGGCGTACTTCGAAAAACGACCAACGATTGCAGAACACTAGTGTATGGTGTAGGAACAAGAACGCCCTGCTTGAACATGATCAACGTACTGTTCGGCGGTGTTCAACTAAACTTTCCTCGAACAAACTTCGCGCGTACCATACTGGTCCTCTGGATTTATTTCACTTTAATTCTTCGATCTGTTTACCAAGGATCGCTGTACACTTACCTGCAGAAAACAATGAATCATCCTCCGTTACAAACCATGAGGGATATCGATCTTTCAGGTGTCGATTATTATATGCTAGAGGTATCAAAACGCTTCTTCGTATCGGTACCTAGCGTAATGCAACGGTACGCTAAACTTCACAGTTTTCTAAATAGTTGTCTTTAATAAGCTCTCAATTCCATTCTAGAACTCGCTTCTTGAAACCCGGTCGCGATACCATTGGCCAGGCTATCGAACAGCTCGGCCTTGGACAGCTCGAAGGTGTAGTTCTGGTAACATTCGACTTGGTTGCGTATCACAACAAGATGTCCCCAAAGCAACAGAAGGTCTTCATCACCAGGGATAAGGTCTCGTCCTATCCCTTCGGGATCTACTATCCGAAAAACTCACGACTCACCTCCGTGTTCGATAGGCAAATACGGAACCTCGAAGCTACCGGATTGATTGGTTTTTGGATAAGGCAGTACGGGGATTATGATTTTTTCCGGAAACCCATCGATTCGGATGTTCCTCGAGCGTTACGCAACGAACACTTGGCCGGCTGTTATCAAGTTTTTGGTGGCTTTCTAGGAGCAAGTTTCGTCATCTTTGTGCTGGAACTGGTTTCAACTAAGATTAAAGTTCTGAGGAAAGTTCTACTGTGCTTAATCGATTAGAAACGGGGTGTAGTCACAGCCGTAGGAACACACATTACGCTAACAATGAGCATAGATTTTAGAAGACGTCAAGAAGTCTTTTTTTAGAATCCCATAAGGTCATTTGTCATCCAAAATAAGTCGTCGTGATATGTTTAAAAATTTCTAGGACAAAGCTGACATTGACACGGGTACCTGCTTATTTACTAAGATGACAAATTATTCCTGACTTTCGGTCCAAGTATAAAAGCAAGTTCAAGTTCACCCTCGTTAGAACTTCAAAATGAATCCGGATACACTCCTAACCATCCTAACGGCCCTGAACGCAACCAACAGCAGCTCGTTCAGTCCCCTGGAGGTGCTGCCGGACATTGTGGTGCTGGAGTTTTCCGAATCCATAATAACCATTCTGGATCGGAACTATGTGTCCAGTCACTCGGCGACGATGATCACCCGGCGGGCCAAGGTCAGTCCCGAAACCGACCAACTGCAACTTGACATCCTGAACAACGTTATGCTGGAAACGTCCCACGAGATAGCGTTCATTTTCAGCACCACGGACGACATACCGCGTCGTCCGTATTTCTACAACGTGTTCTTCATCGATGGGTACGAGGCTTTTCGGAGCGTATTGAAGGAGATGACACCGGCTAGGTACGATTACAGTGGCCATTATTTGATAGTGCTTACGGCTCCGGAAATTATCGACGAGATAACACTTCACGACATGTTTGCGGAGTTGTGGTCCCTGAACATTGTGAATGTGGTGGTTGTGACAACTACCTTGGATCAGTCGGAAGGGATTGCAGATGTGCTTCTGTACACCTACTATCCGTACGTGGAAAATCAGTGCGAACGAGACAACCCTGTGCTCCTGTATCGATGGCTAGCGGATACTTTGTTCGATCCGCACGTGGAACTGTTTCCGAATAAGTTGTTGGATTTTCACGGATGTCCGATACGTATTGCGAGTTTCTACTATCCACCTTACACGATGATCAAGAGAGATCCTAAAACCGGTACAAAAACCTTGGAAGGCGTTGAAGGAGACCTGTTACATTTGATTGCTGACAAGTTCAACTTTACCGTTGAGTTAGTAGAAGTGGAAGAAAAGGTCAAATGGGGAGTCATAAAAAACAAAAAAGCCATATCCGGAGCTCTTAAATTGACAGCCGATGGAAAGGTCAACATCTCGATAGGTGCTTTTGCAATGCGTGGAGAGCGTATGACTCTGCTTAAACAAAGCGACAGTTACTACACGATGAAAATGTTATTCGCTGTCCCTCCTGGCAGACCATACTCAGCATTCGAGAAACTTTTCCGACCTTTCTCCATACTGACTTGGATTATTTTATCTACATATTTGCTCTTGGGGTTCGTTGTGGTATTCCTGCTGAAATTCTGTTCAAAATCGATGCGCGAATTCGTGTACGGTCGTAGAGTTCGGATGCCTTGGCTGAACATGATCAATCTATTTTTCGGAGGAGCGATCATTCGAACACCAGGGAGAAACTTCGCACGAACCCTTATTTTCCTTTGGTTATACTACTGCTTCGTGATGCGGTCCCTCTACCAAGGTAGCTTGTTCGAATATCTTCAACAACAGAAGAACTTTTCTCACGTCAACACCCTGTGGGAAATCGAACACGAAAATATGCCCTACTGGTTGTCCTACGCCGGGAAAATGTATCTTGAAGGAATGCCCCATATTTTGGAAAGGTCGGAAACTATTCCGGAGACCACAACATTTTTCTTCGACGCCCACCGTAAGCAAGGTACGAACGAGCTCAACGTTGCCATCCTGACAACCTTCGACCAGGTCGCCTACTACAACGAACACTTCTACACCCGGGGAATCGTTTTCCCGACCGATGAGGTCCTACTGCGGCAGCCAATCTGTCTGTACTACCCGAAGATATCCTGCCTTACGGAGCTGTTCGATGGACAGATCGGAAACATCAAAACCGCGGGCCTGATCCGACACTGGATGCACCAATACGTCGGATACCGGTTCTTTCGACGCGAGAAGCACCAACACATACCGGCAGTTCTGACCAATGAACACATGATCGGATGCTACCAATCGTTGTGGTATCTGTTGATTTTTGCCACCTTGGTGTTTATTCTGGAGATGCTGTCCATGAGGTGTTCACGGCTGGCAAGAGCGTTCGACTTTCTGATGCTGTGAGTGTTGCGTATCGCAGCCTTCCAGTTTCGGAACATTTTGTCGAACATTGACATGAAAAGGACAAATAAACAGAGGCGATTCACCGATGTACTAATGCTTTCAATTAATGTTATCGTGACATTTTAATCTCTTCCCAACCCAATAGCACTACCGAGAATAAGCGAGAATTCACATTCACAAATGCATCGTCACTTTGGCTGGATCCGGCATACCGGAAACCCTGCACGCGACTGCATTAGGAGTAAATTTTATCTTGATTTTTTTTCTGCTCCTCGATTGTTACTTGTCGTGCTGCAAGCAGTAAAAAGCGTTGGCACATTGCACTTTTGCCTTTTAAGCCGAGGCTTATCGTTTGTTTTGATGAAATACAAAAAAGTATGCTTTTGAAATGGATCTTCAAATGATTGCTGTCGTGCAAATGTTTATTATAAAAACGCAGAAGGTGTTTTTGTAGAAAGAGCTGACTTCCAGAAAAAGAACACTTACCTATCCCATATAATTTTTTTACAAACTGTTGTTCAACAGTTTATGCGTTTTGAGTTGAACACTTTTTTTGTCAGTTTGTTCATTTTTGTTGATTTTGTTTGTCTTGTCAGGTTTGATTCATTTTTGTCAATTTTTGTCAAATTGGTCTTATTCCTGATTTTTGTCATTTTTGTATTTTTTTCTTTTTTGTAATATTTTTCATTATTTGTCGTTTTTGTCATTTTATGTCATTTTTGTCATTTTTGCCATTTTTGTCATTTAAGTCATCTTTGTCATTTTTGTCATTTTTGCATTTTTTACATTTTCGTGATTTTTATAATTCAAGTAATTTTTACGTTTTTTGTCATTTTTGTTATTCTTGTCATTTTTGTCATTTTTGTCATTTTTGTCATTTTTTTAATATTTGTCGTTTTTGTCGTTTTTGTCATTTTTGTAATTTTTGTATTTTTTGTAATTTTTGTTATTTTTGTCATTTCTGTCATTTTTGTCATTTTTATCATTTTTGTAATTTTTGTCATTTTGGTCATTTTGGTCATTTTTGTCATTTTTGTCATTCTTGTCATTTTTGTCATTCTTGTCATTTTTGTCATTTTAGGCATTTTTGTCATTTTTGTAATTTTTGTCATTTTTGTCATTTTTGTCATTTTTGTCATTTTTGTCATTTTTGTCATTTTTGTCATTTCTGTCATTCTTGCCATTTTTGTCATTTTTGTAATTTTTGTCATTTTTGTCATTTTTGTCATTTTTGTCATTTTTGTCATTTTTGTCATTTTTGTCATTTTTGTCATTTTTGTCATTTTTGTTATTTTTGTCATTTTTGTCATTTTTGTCATTTTTATCATGTTTGTCATTTTTGTCATTTTTGTCATTTTTGTCATTCTTGCCATTTTTGTCATTTTTGTAATTTTTTTAATTTTTGTAATTTTTGTCATTTTTGTCATTTTTGTCATTTTTGTCATTTTAGGCATTTTTGTCATTTTTGTAATTTTTGTCATTTTTGTCATTTTTGTCATTTTTGTCATTTTTGTCATTTTTGTCATTTTTGTCATTTTTGTCATTCTTGCCATTTTTGTCATTTTTGTAATTTTTTTAATTTTTGTAATTTTTTGTCATTTCTGTCATTTTGACATTTTTGTCATCTTTGTCATTTTTGTCATTTTTGTCATTTTTGTCATTTTTGTCATTTTTGTCATTTTTGTCATTTTTGTCATTTTTGTCATTTTTGTCATTTTTGTCATTTTTGTCATTTTTGTCATTTTTGTCATTTTTGTCATTTTTGTCATTTTTGTCATTTTTGTCATTTTTGTCATTTTTGTCATTTTTGTTATTTTTGTCATTTTTGTCATTTTTGTCATTTTTATCATGTTTGTCATTTTTGTCATTTTTGTCATTTTTGACATTTTTGTAATTTTTGCATTTTTTGACATTTTCGCAACTTTTATCATTTAAGTCGTTTTTTTCCTTTCTTTGGCATTTTTGACATTTTTGTCATTTTAGTATATTTTTTTTTTCTTTTTTGTAATATTTTTCATTATTTGTTTTTTGTCATTTTATGTCATTTTTGTCATTTTTGTAATTTTTACATTTCTTGACATTTTCGTAATATTTATCATTTAAGTCGTTTTTACATTATTGGTTATTTTTGACAATTTTGTCATTTTTTGTCATTTTTTGTCATTTTTGTCATTTTTGTCATTTTTGTTTTTTTTGTGTTATTTTTGTCATTTCTGTCATTTCTGTCATTTTGACTTTTTGTCATTTTTGTCATTTTTGTCATTTTTGTCATTTTTGTCATTTTTGTCATGTTTGTCATGTTTGTCATGTTTGTCATTTTTGTCATTTTTGTCATTTTTGTCATTTTTGTCATTTTTGTCATTTTTGTCATTTTTGTCATTTTTGTCATTTTTGTCATTTTTGTCATTTTTGTCATTTTTGTCATTTTTGTCATTTTTGTCATTTTTGTCATTTTTGTCATTTTTGTCATTTTTGTCATTTTTGTCATTTTTGTCATTTTTGTCATTTTTGTCATTTTTGTCATTTTTGTCATTTTTGTCATTTTTGTCATTTTTGTCATTTTTGTCATTTTTGTCATTTTTGTCATTTTTGTCATTTTTGTCATTTTTGTCATTTTTGTCATTTTTGTCATTTTTGTCATTTTTGTCATTTTTGTCATTTTTGTCATTTTTGTTATTTTTTTTTTTCATTTTTGTTATTTTTTTTTCATTTTTGTCATTTTTGTCATTTTTGTCGTTTTTGTAATTTTTGCCAATTTTGTAAATTTTGTCATTTTTGTCATTATTGTCATTTTTGTCATTTTTGTCATTTTTGTCTTTTTTGTCATTTTTGTCATTTTTGTCATTTTTGTCATTTTTGTCATTTTTGTCATTTTTGTCATTTTTGTCATTTTTGTCATTTTTGTCATTTTTGTCATTTTTGTCATTTTTGTCATTTTTGTCATTTTTGTCATTTTTGTCATTTTTGTCATTTTTGCCAATTTAGAAAATTTTGTCAATTTATGTCATTTTTGTTATTTTTGTCATTTTTGTTATTTTTGTATTTTTGTATTTTTTTTTTTAATTTTTGTCGTTTTTGTAATTTTTGTCATTCTTGTCATTTTTGTCATTTTGTTAATTTTTGTAATTTTTGTCATTTTTGTCATTTTTGTAATTTTTGTAATATTTGTAATTTTTGAAATTGTTGTAATTTTTTTGTCATTTTTTTCGATTTGGTCTGTTTTTTCTTATCTGGTTCATTTCTGTCTTTTTTATCATTTTTGCCATTTTTGCCATTTTTGTCATTTTTGTTATTTTTGTAATTTTTGTAATTTTTGTCATTTTTGTAATTTTTGTAATTTTTTGTAATTTTTGTAATTTTTTTAATTTTTTTAATTTTTTTTCATTTTTGTCATTTTTGTCATTTTTGTCATTTTTTTTCATTTTTGTCATTTTTGTCATTTTTGTCATTTTTGTCATTTTTGTCATTTTTGTCATTTTTGTCATTTTTGCCATTTTTGTCATTTTTGTCACTTTTGTCATTTTTATAATTTTTGACATTTTTGCTATTTATGTCATTTTCGCCATTTTTGCTATTTTTATTTCAATAATAATTTTTAATATCACCGGCCCATCTCCCATAATTTAAAAAATTCGGTTTCGCCGTTTTCGATATTCACAATCAAAATGCAACATTTTTCCAGAAAACAGAGTTTTACAGCAATCTTTTAGTTTTTCCAAACTTACTTAATTACACATGGAGGGTAGTTAATTATATCGCGTGAATAATGTACCTTCGTGCCACACCTTGTTACCTCAAAACACTAAATACTTCACAGATTGTGTATTGAAAGCAATTTTCCGTGAGTCAGTTCACCCAAGCTCATCCAGGATGTTGTTAAAATTCGTTCTGCTAACCATCGGTATCGGAAGCGCCTCTATATCTCTACCGGAACAGGTCGACTTGTTACTATGCCAGGCTACGGCTGATATACTCGAAGAAAGCTTCACCGTCGACGTAAGAGTAATTCGCTTTTCGTTATATCTCACCAGCAGGTGGAACAGCTTCGTGTCCAGAGTTCTGGTTCGAGTGGATAATTTGGTTCCCGTACTCATCGATCGTATGGACAAAACACCTATGCCTCCGAAAGTACGTCACAACGTGATTTTGCTTGATTCTACCCTTGCATTCGAAATGTTCAGACGCTCCCTGAACAAACAAATCTACGACTTCACAGGATTCTACCTGATAGTAGTACTTCAACGAAGTACCCCCTGGATGCCAGCAAAAATCCTTAAACTCATGAGTGATCTGCTGATTTTCAATGTCCTTGTTGTGTACTGTGAACAGGACAACGTGTTGCTCTACACTTACTTCCCATTTGGCTCTCTCAACTCGACTAAACCTTACGTTTCTCTTTGGAACTTCTACCAGAGTGGAACTTTCAACGAAGCGAAGCCAAACTTCCCGTTCAAAGCTGGCAATCTGTTCACAACGTCCCTCAACGTGGCCCTATTCGACATCGAACCTTTCATGATGATTAGTTACGACGACGCGAATCGACCAGTTGACTTCAAAGGTATCGATGGTTATCTACTGAAGTGTTTGTCGACGTTGTTGAACTTCACCATCATTCCGCACATAGAACCCTTGCTTAAATGGGGAGAACTTCAAGAAAACGGAACCGCAACTGGAGCAACTGCACTGCTCCTCAATCGAACTGCCAATTTCACTTTGGGATTCTTCGGCTACAGTTACCAGAGGTTGCGATTCATGTCCACTACCTTTTCATACCACCAAACCTTCCTGGACATGGTCGTTTCTCCCGGTCTCGAATACGGTCGATTCGAGAAATTGCTTCTCCCGTTTCACAAGTGGCTTTGGATCAACTTTATTGCTGTGCTGTTGATAGGAATTATAACGATTATCATTCTCGGATCGTTTCCTGTATCCGTCAATAGCATCGTCTACGGTTCTTCCAACCAAACGCCGATGCTTAACTTTTTTCGAACGGCAATGGGCTTCGGAGTAACGCCCTTTCCAAAACAGAATATTGCTCGCACCCTTCTTATACTCTGGATCTTCTGTATGTTCATGCTTCGTACCGTCTATCAACAGATTATGTTTAAGAACCTGTACCGATCCCAGAACCGTAGCACTGTCGACAACTGGCCCCAGTTTGTAGCCGAAGATTATCGAATCTACGCTATTCCAAGAGAATTGTATCTATTCAATGGTATTCCCCAATATGTTAAGAAGCAGTTCACACTCATACACATCTCGGAGATAGACTCAACTCTACTGGCTATCCGCAGTGGCAACCTCCGAGGTGCTCGAGTAACTCTTCCGGAGCAGATCCATTACATGAATCAGAAGACGCTCCCGACGGGCAACCCAGAAATCTACCGGCTCTTTCGAGAACACCTCTATAGCTACTCTCTAGGTATTTTCTTCTGGAAAGATTCGCCCCTAGTTGAGCCTTTCGACTACCACATTCGAAACCTGGTGACACACGGTTTCATCGAGTGTTGGAAGGACTGGACCCTGGATCGGCACCTGGCCAAAGCGGTGCGCCGGCGAATGGCGAAGGCATCGGCCCGGCAGATGTCAACGGCGATGTTGAGCGGCGTATTCGGGCTGTACGCGATGGGTATGGTGTTGGCGATCGTCACCTTCGGGGTCGAACTGTTGCTGCATTCGTGGTGCGATCGTCATAGAACCAGCAGAGGAGGTCGTCGAGGTGCACGTGTTTGAAACGAGCTACTCTAACAACTTCACAAGTTTGATTGGTTTTTCTTATGGACGAAGAATTATATGGAACACAAATAAATGAGTTTACTAAACTATCTGACATTTGCGATTTTTTTTTTCAATAAATTTCCTAGCCTATTTCACTTTCAAGCTTAAGAAAGTCGAAGTTGAACAGACAAACTTGGGTTGGACACTATCTGTTGTCCGATCCACTTACCAATATCTGCTCTCTAAGTTACGAGTACCAAATAGTGAGTATAGAATAGCTAGAAGTAAGATTCGAGTAACGAATAGTGAGGAGCGAGTAGCGGATAGCTTGTGGTGATAGTGGAAAACGAGTAGCGAGCAGTGATGGTAAATTTCGCCCGTCACGCTTGACCCGACTAGTTTTGTTTCATCAAACGACTGGCATTGTTCTCAATTGACGGAGCCTCACTACTCGCATGATGGATAAAGCACGACAACAATCAACATTTCTCCATCGTCGACTGGCGAAGCTCCTACACATGAGGTGGTATGAAAAACCCCTAGCAATTGCTTTTGCTAAACTAAATCGAGCATTCGAGCAGTCGCAGAAAGCAATTGCTTCGGTTGATATGAATAAAGTTTTTTCTGACAGCTGTTTTCTCAGTCAGGAGCTTTTACTTTTAGAACAAGCTAGTTCGGTATGAATAAAGCCCAAATCTGAAGCAATCGCTCGAGAAATCTCCTAGCAATTACTTTATTTTCTAAGCATGCTTGGTAGCAGACTTTTCCAATAAACAAATTCTTCAACAACGTCATGAATTTATAAAATTAGCAATATTACACTTCAAAACAATTTAAAAAGGCATTTTCAACAAAGATAAAGAACAGTCGAAGTGATAACCCAACTTTTTTCATATTCCTGTTGTTGTATGAAATGATTCGTCTAAGATGAAACAAAACAAATCAATTAGTAAATATTTCAAATTAAAAAAATCCGGCTACAGTGGAAGAAGTCCCAATCGGCTTGAAGTTGGAAGAAAGTTGTAATAATTTTAAACATAATTCAGATCTCCCAAATTTATATGATTTTTTTATAATTCAAAGATTAAAAAAAACATCTAAGTTAAGATGCGCGCCTATTGCCTATTTTTTTATATATCGGATTATCCCGATCCGAAAACGTGTGGGAGAGCTTATGATAAATGTTAAAAAGCTAAGCCAATTTTTGTTTGACAATATTCAATTTTCTTTAAACATCAACATGCGAGCATGTATTGACTTAAATTTTTCCAATCGTTCTTACACCCACCACCCGCACCGTCGATTTCATGGCTATTTTAGCCGTACTTTTCAATTTTTTGATACTCTTCTTTCATTTTACTTTAGAAAATTTCAGATTCTGCTGGTTGGATAGCTCTTTTTTTCGAAGCAAAAGCTATGTTCTAAGACTTTAGTACACATCTGCTAAGCAAACGTTTATTCATACCAAACTAAGCAAATGCTTTGGGCTTTTGCTTTGCTTGATTTCGAGCAAAGTAAAAGCTACCGAAGCAATTGCTAAATCTTATTCATACCACTAATGGTCAAAATTTCTCCTGAGAGTGACTGGCAAATCTCTTCACACTTCGATCGGCTGCTGACGTCAGGTACAACTAATTGAACGACTTGCTGGCAGAGAGCAACAATAGCAATAAAAAACTGAAAACGAGCTTGCTGGCAGGAGCAACAATAATAATAAATGCTTTTCTTGTTCGTCTTCGGTCGTCTTCGGCTTGCTGGCAGGAGCAACAATAATAATAATCCCATCGCAGAGATTCGCTCTCTCTACAGTTAGTTTAATTTTAGGATAGCTTTAGTTTTTAGTTTAAATTTTTTTTTTTCACTACAGGATGTTCTTCTTTATAAAAATGCTTGATTGTGCTCAGCAAATTTAAGTCGAATAAATAAATTTTAGTGATTATTAAACTATAGGGCTCTTAAAGTTCATTATTGAACTGAACACCTAATTGAATGTATTAATCTATTATATAAAATTCTCTTGTAACGGTGTTTGTAGTACTACTTCTCCGAAACGGCCCAAACGATTCAAATGAAATTATTTTTAGAATATTCTGTGGGCATGCGAATCGGTTTATATCGAATAAAAACAACAAAAAGTCGCATAAATCGTCCGTCATCATTAAATTTGTAATAAATTGAATCAAATTAAAGTCATGGCCTTCAATTTTTCGAGATTTTTTTTCTTTTGGGCGCCGGGCAGTTTGTTTTTCGTCTCTATGGTCGAGACGTCGCGAACCAACGTCGGAAGAGGATAGTAACCATCGCATAGCATACTGATCAGTGGGAATATTTAGGCGCGTATTTCTCAACCAAGCAAATTTTCAATGCACGTGGTGGCGCTATGAAGCCTAGATGTGATATTTTTTCTTCTTGATTTATAGCTCATTTGTACAGCACATGTTAACGAATGATGCCTAGATGTGACCCGGATTGATATTTTGCCCATCGAATCAAAACCATGTGAACGATTTTAAGAAATTAAAACATTTTAAATTCGTGTTTATTGAATCAGCAATGGTTGTCTAAAAAACATGAATTTAATACTGATGCATATGAAAAAAAAGGTATGACTTTTTGCGGACGTTTGAAAAAAAAAGAAAGTGGGAAGATTTACGTACGATTGTATAATCCAATACCTACGACTAGAAAAAATTTTCGAAAATGTATAAATGTGCTTAACTGAAGATAAATCAAGCGCCTTTAAATTTACAGAACAACAACAAAATCCGTTGAAAATGAACAGACACATGAACTGAACAAGGCCGAATGCAAAGCATTTTTTTATTTTTTGCAACCGTATGTGAAAGTTATCAATAAAATAAGAAGAATTTTAAGCTAATAGAGTTAAAAGGTACACTAGAGCGAGTGCAAACGTTCAACATTTTCAAAAAATGTATACATTATTTCCTCATTTCATGGTTGGGCCCAATCTGACTAAACAAACTAAACTTTTCCTAAAATCATTCAGCGAAAAACTGTTTACAGGTTCACTCTATATTTACACAGAACTGAAGTACGTACTGAACATAAACGTGTGTTTTTGTTTAACATATTTTGGCTACATAGAAGAGACTTTAGATCAGCTTTTTTTGTTGAAAAGTTTTTTTTTGTGATTGATATATGTACCAGAAGCATTTTTTGATAGCAGGAGCCCTTGCCCCGATGTTTCTTTATTGAAAATTACAATTTATGATAAAAAAAACTTGAATGTTTTTTATGGTTTTGAGATGTATTTACATGAAAATTTTCAGAAAATAGAATGAACTCATGAAATCATCGTAGCTTTCACAGATTAGTTCTTTTCGATCTATTTAATTTTTTTAAACCTGCATTCCAATTAAATGTTATTGAATCTCAAAAACATTACATAATCTTAAATAAACTCGCAGATCACCTCCAACACTGTTCAGAAAACCCCAATGCTTCAGTTAGAATTTTAAAAACAATGGTTCAAATTTGCAGATATGTTCTTTAGGATAAAAAAGAAAATAAAAATGCTAAAAATCGGTTGAACAACAAACAATCTATTTAAAGATTGTATCACAGCTCCCGATAAACCATTTCGCGGTATTCGTTTTGGCGGTATGACATTTCGCGTATGAACCTATTTGGCGGTTTACGATTTGGCGGTTTGTAACACTTGGCGGTTTCTCATTTGGCATATGGCCCTTTTGGCGGTTTGCCTTTCAGCGGTTTGTAACATTACGCGGTCTCCCAATTTGCAAATAAGACTATTTGGCGGTATGGATAGTTGGCAACTGAGTCACTTCGCGGTCTGTTTCAAATGTTCAAAAGTCCGGCCTAGAAACATGGATCATAATTACGAGGATGTCCTAACGAGAATCCCTAGCTTTGGGTAAACCTAGAAACACGGGGTCTTCCTAGGTTTTCAGTAGACCTAGAAAAAATGAGGCCGTCTTAGAAA